>NW_015549612.1:406210-411945 GCF_001515605.1 Sinocyclocheilus anshuiensis
ATGCACTGAATCTCCACAAATTAGTGTCGTTACTATGACAACCAATTTGAATGTGACAAGCAACTGGTGTCTGAAAAGAATTTTATATATATATATATATATATATATATATATATATATATAAAATTTGATTCCATGCAATATGACCCCTTTAAGTGGATGATCTGGAGGACTCAACTCGACTCAACAGAAACAACAGACAATGTGAGTCAATGACTAGTACTTGCCGTTTCTTAGAACCGTTGTCTTTATTCAGACCACCAGTATTGACGATGACAGACCAGGCTGTTGCTGCCACATACGGGATGGATGCTGCTTCAACATGCCTCAGTGATTTGGGCTTATGTGACACCTGAATCACAGACATGAACTTTAAACTTCTATACATAGAGATTGCATTATGGACAACTGTTGTATCGTGCTCTTAATCTATATATGTGAATGATCCATGTGTTAAATGTTTTTATCATATAAAACATGAGTCCGAATATTACCTCATTGGCACTGAGAACTACAAACTCTGCCAGGCTGCCCTGCTTCCATGGAGGGATAGCGGCCCACACCTGACAGAGAAAAACAAGCAGACACTGGCCTCAATAACTGACATTATATAGATACAGTTACAATTATATATGATATAATATCTGAATAGGGCACCTGATCTCCTGGTTTAAAGTAGTTCACATCTAGCCCACATTCCATGATCTCTCCGGATACATCACGCCCCAGGATTAGAGGAAACTCACTGCCTGACTGGTTCATGTTCAGTGGGTCACGTTTCATGGCCATAGTAGCTGCTCCATAACCACCTACAAGAAACATCAAAGAAAGTCTTTATTAAGTGTACTATAAACTCTTACCAAAAATGTTGTAATATATTTACTGTACATTTTAAAATAAAATACATGCTCTTTTTTAAGCATTTATGGCGTTAGGTCTCAACATGCCTTGTGACTCATTCTTACACAATAACACAATAAAGTGGTTTGTTTTTACATGACTTTGCATATAAGCAAACTGGTGCAAAGGTGAGGATAAATTCACTCTGTACATTTAAGGCTGTTTCGAAGATTTAGATTATTGGTAAAGATTCTTAATATTTGAAAAAAATGTTTTTTAAATAACTTCACCTTTTAAAAATCTTGCACATGTCCTCTGAAACTACATCTTAACATTTAGAAAATCTGTTCATCTACAGTTTTACCATTTCTCAAGTAGTGCTTGATTGTGCAAAACTCGTCAACAAGCTTGTTGCTCTGCAGATACTGGTGTTCTTGATGGTTGCTAGGGCATTGCTAAGGTGTTCAGGAACATGCAAAAGTTTATTATTGAGGTTTAGGGACTTCAGGAAAACTTGGTCTTGATTTGTCTATTGAACCTATATAAAGAACACCTGTAACATGACTGTAGCATGGTGATTTTTAGCAAGCACAACTAATGACAGCTCATAATGACTAGGCAACAACTCACAATTATGACCATGACATAGTTCAAACATTTTCTTTGAAATATGGTCATGCCACTCATTGTCATAAGAAACTTTTCTGAACCATGCAAGATTCATACATTCCTTTTTAAATGCCACAAAAAGAAATTGCACATATAGATAAGGTGATATCCCCGTCACATACCCCTCATACTGATGTCGATGGGGTTCACACTCGCAGCGTGCACCTTCACGATCACTTCATTGGGATAGTGGATGATCGGAAGCGCTGCGTTTTTAGTGAATCTCAACACCTCGTTTTTCCCGTATTTGTCGATGACCCATGCGGGCATAACACTCCTGCGGGAGGCTGAGAAACTCAAGCTCCTATACTGACCCTTCCGCGAACACACCAACCACCGTCTACACATGAGCATGATTGAGCAGTCTAAAACAATCCAAAGCTCTCCTCCTGACACGGTGTCATAAACCCGTCATTAGTTATAAATAAAACCTATAACTGCTTTATAACACTCTCAAATCCAGCGAAAACGCATCTCGTGTCCTGCAAAGTCAAAACAAACCGGTGAACTTTCACACGACAGAATGAACCAATCACATGCAGCAGCGCCCTTCGATTGACCAATCAGAAAGCAGAGATGATCGGACGTCGGCGAGGTCAACGGGAAGTGTCATGTCAGCCTCCAGTGCGGCGTCTCGTCCGGCAGCGATGCTCGGCCTGTCCATTAGAGAGGTCTGTCTTTATTTTAACCTTGATTAACTAAACAGCTTACTCGTAACCAAAAATGTAACTTTATAAGCATTCACCGTACTGTTTTGGCACTCTGTTACATAATGTTTAAAACTTTCTCTTAAACCAGTCTGACAAGGCTGGGAGACCAGTAAGGCAGTCTAAACGTTTAAGCTGTTTTTGTAATGATATTTTTTATTTTAGATTAATATATACCAATGGCTTTTATATATCTACCTACTAAAACTACAAAACACTGTAAATGTTTCAAAAAGTCAAATGTGCTCTGCCTACTGCAGGTGTCCCAGGCACTGAGGGATGGGAGGGTGTCTGCCACTGAGCTCTGCAGAAAATGCATCAACCAAATACAAAGGACACGTTACCTGAATGCATTTATCACCATTACAGAGGAGACAGCTATGGAGCAAGCACAGAGAACAGACAGCAGGCTCCGCACAGGTGTGTGTGTGTGTCACATAAAGTGTATAAACCTTTTATGGCTGAATAATAATTTTCATGTGCTCTATGTATTTTCTTGTAAGGTAAACCTCTTTTTACCTTACAAGAAAGGCAAGAAAGGCATTCCTTTCTCAGTGAAAGACAACTTCTGCATGGAAAACATTGAGACACCCTGTGCTTCAGGCATGCTTAAAGGTCAGCTAAAGTGCATTAACGCAAGACTGAAGCATAGAAAAATTTATGTTTCACGGATGATTTGTGAATATCATATTTTGTCTGTTTGGATTTGTAGGTTATGTTCCTCCATTCAATGCTACAGTTGTGCAGAAGCTGTTGGATCAAGGAGCAGTTCTTGTTGGAAAAACTAATTTGGTTGAGTTTGCAATGGGGTAAGACTCACACACATGCTTTTTAAAAGTTTGGGGTTAGTAAAAGTAGTTAATGCTTTTATTCAGCAAGGGTGATCAAACGTGGCTGTAAAGGAATTTATAATGTTTAAAACATATATATTACAAATAAATGCTGTTCTTTGAACTTTCACTATTCATCAAAGACCCCTGAAAAAAGTATCACAGTTTCCACAAAATATTACACAGAACAACTGATAATATTAGGAAATGTTTCACCAAATCAGCATATTAGAATGATTTCTGAAAGATCATGTAACATTGAAGACTGGAGTAATGGCTGCAGAAAATTCAGCTTTGCCATCAAATTAATACATTACATTTTTAAAATATATTCAATTTGGAAGCATTACTGTATTTTTGATCAAATAAATGCAGCATTGGTGAGCATAAGATATTTCTTTAAAAAAAGATTATAAATCTTACCAACCCCAAACATTTGAACTGTAGTGTGAATAATTTGTAAAGACCAATAGATTATGTATGGTGCACATCTGAGTGCCTCTGTCTTTCTTAAGAGCTGGAAGTACAGATGGGGTGTTTGGTCCAGTTCGTAACCCATGGAGCTACACAAGCCTATACCGTGAGCAGAGCACAGAAGATCCAGATTCTGACTGGGCAATCACAGGAGGAAGTTCAGGAGGTAGTGCTGCAGCAGTGGCATCCCTCAGCAGCTTCCTGTAAGTGTAAAACTCTCTATAAAGTCATGCAAGCTACATTTAATAGTCAATATAGCTTGAACTTTTGCTTCAATACAAGCATGTTCATAAAGCTTAGTTCATATATGTGAAGGAAAGGAATAGTTCTCTGTATATCTGAAATAATATATCATATAATTCAAGATGTAGACATACAATAATACATTTCTAATTTTGCTCCTTATGACATTTTTTTTGGTGGCTAATTGAGCAAAATGTAATTATTTACTAATGTAGTACTTTGCAATTGATTAATAGGTGTGTTCATGTACACACTGTGAGTTATGCATGTAAAAAAACACATTATTATGTGAGGCTTCAGATAATAATATTTGTATATGTTAAATATCTAATCTGCTCCAGGTGTCTTTTCTCTTAGAGCCTTGGGATCTGATACAGGAGGCTCTACACGAAACCCTGGTTCTCTCTGTGGAGTCGTGGCTCTGAAACCCACTTATGGCCTGCTCTCTCGTCACGGACTCATCCCTCTGGTCAACTCAATGGATGTGCCAGGAATCATGACCAGGAGTGTCCATGATGCTGCCACTGTCTTGAGTATGCGATCAGTTTGAGTGTGAGATTAACATATGAGGGTCACTGATTTAAATCTGTACTTTATGTTTTTGATTGATCCTGTTTTTCAGGGATTCTGCAGGGCCGAGATGAGAGAGACTCAACAACTGTCCAGGCACCCAGCACCCCACCCAGGCTTCCTGAACACTTTGACATTAGAGACATATGTGTCGGCATACCAAAGGTACAGCTGCATTCAGACCATCCACTGGGTGACAGCAGCTCAGTGTGGTTAACAGCAGAAGGGTCTAGGCTGGTAACGCAAACAAGCATTGCTTTTACAAATTATTTTACCATATGTACAAAATTTTGTATTTCCATAATTAAAGTGAAAATCCATTTTAGGTTCATATAAAAATATAACAATTATTGAAATGAAATATTGACCTAAAATGCATCTATTATTTAATTAATAAATATTAATATTTATGATTATATTGATTATTTTTTAAATAAGTGTTTAAATATATTTTGCATGAAGAAAGTTAAGCCTGTTTTATTATGCCTTAGTAGCATGTTATAATTTGAAAGCTTATCATTCTTGTTTCTATAATGTGAAAAAATGCTTAAATTACATCTTTAAAAAAATTTTAATCTTACGTATATATCATGGTAATAATTATTTCATTAATTAATGCTGCTTCATATTTAAAACAAATCATTGAATCCAGGCAGGATTACTATAATATAATAATGAAATTGACATTACTGTATACTGTTTTTTTTTTATTTATTTTTATAGAAAGGAGAATTTAGGGCACAATAATGTGACGACAAAATAATAATGTCATAAAAATAGACTTATTTTTTTTCAGATTTTTTTGGTGGATTGTGACCCATACATTTCATTAGCTTTGTTTCCATCCAACTATTTTTATGCGCATTTTGAAATATTGCATTAAAAAACACTGGATGGAAACACCAAGATGCGCATAAATTCAAAAAATGCACATAAAAACGTATGCGCACATTTGAGTAGAAAAATGCGCATAAACTATGATGGAAACACATTTACCGAATAAATTCCTCCATGCGCATCGAAAAAGTCACGTGACTTTGCGCTATGAGACGGGATAACTTGACTAACCAGCGGGCCGATCTCCTCCACAGCAAGTAATTTATCATATATTATGGCGTTATTTTAATGACATATATATGAAAATTATTATATTCAGTGGCTTCTCCTAGTTTTCTTAGTGATATTTAGTGCCAGTTTACCAGGAAGTGACCCAGGGGCGGAGCCAGGGGGTGGCCGTGGCCACTAGGGATGGGCGATACCTCTTATTTTATTTTCGATCCGATACCCAATTACAGAACATAACACAATCCATTTGAACTTTTAACAACCCGTTTAAATAAATTTACTTGCACAAACTAGCCAATTTAAAATAAATATTACATGTACACAAAAGTTTGGGGTC
>NW_015549612.1:411961-449873 GCF_001515605.1 Sinocyclocheilus anshuiensis
TTCAGTGTCACATGATCCTTCAGAAATCATTCTAATATTTGCTGCTCAAGAAACATTTATTATTATTATTGCTCCTTCATATTTGTGTGGAAACCGTGATGCATTTTTCAGAATTAATTTTATATATAGTAACAATGTAATGTAATGTAATAATGTGGCAATGGTTTCTTAAGATCTACTTAGCTTCTGATGCTTTTGGGAAACACAACCCTATTTGAACAAGCGCTCTGAGCCATGCGTCAGCAGCGAACGCTGTCTGTGATTGATTGGTTCTGTCTTTCAGCATTTGCGTGTGTTCCGATCGATATTTTTATGTGAGGATCGATCCTTTCGATACAACATCATTATCGAAAGTATCGATACTTAAGGATCGATCCGCCCATCCATAGTGGCCACCACTGACGAAAGCTTGGCCACCCATTTGGCCACCCCACTCAAAACTGCCGTTTTTGTCCCTTTTTTTCTTGACAACAAATGCATTTATTAAGATGTGGAACCGCCGTATCTCTTTATGACCACATCAAACGGGAGAATTTTCAGACGCGCACTTCAGCTTCACCTCAGCGTCAGGCGTTAATTGTACTCAGTTGTGTTTTAGGCACTAAAACAGTACAGTACATTATAGTTAAACACATTTTTATATTGAAATAATGAAGATTTCTGTGCCACCCCAGACTGGTTGCTGGCCCCTCCTTGGCCACCCCTATGAAAACATCCTGGCTCCGCCACTTAGCATTTTGCTCTCTTTGACTCATTGGATGGGAACGGTGCTTTAATCGCAAATGTTTATGCGATATTCCAGTTTTGTGCATAAGTTTAATTCGAATCTTTGTATGGAAACATAGCTATTGTAAGATGAACCTATGTTTGTATGATATTGTAATAGAGTTTCTATGATTTTAGGAATATCACGCCCCGGGCCTGTCTAAGGACACTCTGGCCCAGTGGAGTCGAGTCGCAGACATGTTTGAGCAGGCAGGGGCGCGGGTACAAGAAGTATCTCTGCCACACACACAGCACTCCATCGTCTGTTACCACGTCCTGTGTTGCTGTGAGGTTGCATCCAACATGGCACGTTTCGATGGGCTTGAATATGGTGTGTAAAGCTTAAACATGTCTAAAACTGTCACATAACCCATGATGCACATACATGCAAACACGATGGATTTAAAATGTAGGTGTTATTTTAAAGCTACAACTACAAACTAAAATTTTAACATATTCATTTGAGTTTTGAACAGTGCTGTGTTTCTGAAAAAGTCCTTTTCTTCTCCTCAGGCCATTGTAGTAAAGTCGACAGCTCCACAGATGCCATGTACGCCACCACACGACATGAAGTCTTCAACAGTGTGGTTCGCCGAAGAATCCTCTCAGGAAACTACTTCCTTCTGAAATCGTGAGAGCCTCAAAAAGAGAACCACTATTGTCTCAGATCCATTTTAGATGTGTACTTTTATTCATAGTTTTTATCGCCTCTCTCGCATCTTTAAAGATGTGCAAAATGTGGTAAACTGTGTTGTAAGTAGCTTACGTTTGCTTACCCATAAGCTTTGACCACTTCTCGACAACAAAACTTCCTGTTTACTACTGCATTGGTACCACATTATTTTTTATAGTTAGACAACTGTTCAAAAGTTTGGGGTCAGTGAGATTTGATGGTAACACTTTACAATAAGCTTCCATTTGTTAACCTTAGCTAACTACATTAGTTAATATGAACTAACAATTAAAAGTACTTCTGAAGCATTTATTAATCTTAATAATTTTATTATGAACATACTAATACATTATTAAAATCAAAAGTTGTATCTGTTAAATATTATTTAATGGACCTCAGCTGACATTTGCATTTTTATTAACTAACATTAATAAATACTATTGCAAATGTATTGCTTATTGATAGTTGATGTTAGATAATGCATTAACTAACGTTAACTAATAGGACCTTATTGTAAAGTGTAACCAATTATTATTATTTATGTATTAATTTATTTTTTTAAATAAATGAATACATTTATTCAGCAAGGATGCATTACATTGATGAACTAAAGTAACAGTGAAGACTGGAGTAATGGCTGCTGAAAATTCATCTTTGCCATAACAGGAGTAAACTGCATTTTATAATATATTAAAATAGAAAAAGGTGGTTTTTTACTGTATTTTTGTCCAGATAAATGCAGATATGGTGAGAATAAGAGACTTGTTTCAAAAGCATTAAAAAACTAACCAACAACGGTAGCACATAAGTTATCAATTTGAGCCTTAGATACCCGAAGAAGTTATTGTAACATGTGACATGCACTTTCTTCAAGTATTTTGGGTAAGGATATTGTCTGCCAAAAAGAAATGTCAATCACTTACACAGCGATTTCAGTATGCCGAAGTTTGAAGCCAATGCTGTGAGGTTGCACTATATTTTATTTTACTTTACCTTATTTAATTTTTTTTATAAAAACAAGTAGCACCAAAATTTCAAGATTTTACCACAATATCTTCGTTATTTTCAGTTTTCAAAGATTTTGGTGTTTTTATGCGGCTGTGTCTTGGTTTTACTCTCATAGAGGTGCTACAGATATCAGCATTTTAAATCTACACATTTCCCTTCCTTTCTTCTCAGGAACTACGAGCGTTACTTTGTGAAAGCTCAACAAATGCGGCGTCTTATCGCTGAAGATTTTAAAAATGTGTTCCGCACTGGCATAGATGTTCTCCTGACACCCACAACGCTGAGCGATGCAGCACGCTACTCTGACTTCATACAGGAAGACAACCGAACGCGCAGTGCTCAGGAGGATGTCTTCACCCAACCTGTCAACATGGCAGGTATGCACAGGAAGTGGATTTGAGAGAGAAATGACTACGCTTAATTCCAAGAAGGTTCCATAGAGTTGCATCCTTTGCATGTCCTTGAGGGCTTATCTGGTTTACCTATGCAAATGTGATTTGTATCACCTGATTTGACAGGCCAATTTACCTTACTGAAGTCAGTCAGGGAGTTTTGCGTGGCAACAACAGCCAAGAAGGGCATGTGGCCTCCAGCTACATGTGACCTTTTGAGTACAGCAGGTTTTTTCCCTAAAGCGGCGTAAACAAATTTACAATTGAGCTTTAATGGATCAATGAACCAACCAACAAATCCAAAGTTCATTCATCTTTTTCTGATCTTTTCTAAGCCAAAATAAATCCTGTATATGTGTATTCGGTATATTTACAGTACATGATCTTCACTCTTTTTCCGCCACAGGTTTGCCTGCTGTCACAGTACCAACAGCCCTCTCACACCGAGGTCTTCCCATCGGCCTGCAGCTGATTGGTCAGACACTACAGGACTGGAAGTTGTTGACAGTAGCCCAATGGATGGAACAAAAAGTCAACTTTCCAATGATCCATTTGCATGGAGAATCAAATGAGAGAGAGTTGAACCGATCAGTCAGAGAAAGGACACATACAATAGGATCATAACCAAAATGAAAAGACTGAACGGGTAGAGTTCAGAGGAAATGAAACCTGTGAGGGTTAAATTTGGTGTCTAGGTGCATAAGAAGTGAGAATGTGAGTGTGAATGCTGTATGAGCGCACACTGGATCTATATGAGACTGTCTCTATTTTGGACTGTGGTCCGTGTGATTCATTGTCTCTTCATTTTCTCAGAATACAACTTATATTTATTCTGCAGCATTAGTGTAAGTGGAGTTAAACTGACTAGTAATAATATTTTTTTTTAAAATGCAAGTAACAGCAATTTTATTTGTAAACATTGTGAAGACAAAGCGTAGACGGTAACTGGCAATTCAGATTTTAATAAATCAAGTATATATAATTATTAAAAAAAATTAAATATGGCATTGTGTTATAAACTGTGGTCTTAAAAATGACCTCCTGTAAACCTTACACCATAGTTGAAGATATTGTAAAAGCATGAAAATAATTCAAGACTTGAGTGAAGGTAAAATAATCATCGTGCATACAGTCAGCTAACTTCTGAGAGAATGGTTGTCCTTTTCCAGAAGTACATTACTAAATCCACTGTTTGCACAGCTTGCACAACAACCAAAGCAGCAAATCGCATTTGTGGTACACAGTTTAACCATGCTCTGAAAGTGCACACATCCTGTTTCTAACGAATGACAATAGCTTTTATACCGGAAATGAGCTTCAGTGTACAGAATGTGACGTTATTTCTAATTTCTTTTTATGGCTAAGGTTATTAACTGAATAAAGAGAGCTGGTGTCTTTCCATCAAAAGTCAGGTTGCGATTCATAAGATTTTGCTTCTTTGTGATGGCAAATCTGAATTTTCTGCATAATTACTCCAGTCATCAGTGTCACGTGATCATTCATAAATCATTCTAATATCAAAGTTAAAAACAGTTGGCTGCTGCCTCTTGTGAAGTAGCTCTTCAAACTGTCAAAACTGTTCTCATCGGCCTAGAGAGAGAAAGATGGAGTTGCTAATGAAATCACAGTCACACACAGACTTCTCCACACAGTCTGAAAACACCTGGCCACAACACTCTGGTCCAAGAATGTACAGTACTTCAGTCACAAGTCCTGGAAGGCTTCTCATCAGGGGCGTAGATTACGCGGGGGACGTGTCCCCCCCCCCACACACACACTTTTAATATCACGTAAATTCGTCCCCCGCACTTTTTCGGGCAAGTGTGTTCGCATAGAGGTTTTCAAGAGCCCGGTGATAAAAACGTGTTTGTAGTATATAAACAAATCATTATTATTGGTTATTGTCAGCAGTTATACGATTTCTACACCAATTAAAAGCTAGAAATTAGAGAAAAATTAAAGTTGCCTATACACTACCAGTCAAAAGCTTTTGAACAGTAAGATTTGTAATGTTTTTTAAAGAAGTCTGCATTTATTCGATCCAAAGTACAGCAAAACAGTAAAATTTGGAAATATTTTTACTAGGCTATTTAAAATAACTTTTCTATTTGAATATATTTTCAAATGTATATCATTTATTTTCCAAAAAATAAAAATGATACTGACTCTGAGCTTTTGAATGGTATAGTGTATAATGTTACAAAAGCTGTTTATTTCAGATAAATGCTGATCTTTGGATCTTTCTATTCATCAAAGACTGATTTGCTGCTCAAGAAACATTTCTGATTATTATTAATGTTGAAAACAGTTGTGCTGCTCAATATTTTTGTGGAAAATGTGATTATGTTTCAGGATTCACAGATGAACAGAAAGTTCAGAAGAACCGCATTTATGTGAAATAGAAATATTTTGTAACATTATAAATGTCTTTATCGTAACTTTTGATAAATTTAAAGCATCCTTGCTAAATAAAAGTGTTGATTTATATCATTTATTTTCCAAAAAATAAAAATGATACTGACTCTGAGCTTTTGAATGGTATAGTGCAGGGGTGGCGAACGTCGGTCCTGGAGAGCCGCAGCCCTGCAGAGTTTTGCTTCAACCCTAATCAAACCTGGCAGCTGCCACGGTCTTTCTCGCCTTTTCTGCTGTTTTTTCGGTAAAACTACACTGTGTATACTATATACAGGGGCGTAGCCATCATTTCAGAAGTGAGGGGGAGAGAAATGTTATATATATATATATATATATATATATATATATATAACATTTCTGTCCCCCTCACTTCTGAAATGATGGCTACGCCCCTGCTTCTCATTCATCACAATTGAATGTGATTCTCTCAGTAGCACAGCAGAAAGCTGATCTAATTTAATCAGTGAAGCAGTGCACTCATTTCCACCTCCACAGAATGTGCTGGCCATATGTGGCCCCTCAAATGTACACTATATATTATATGTACACTAAATGTAGTTATATATTTTCTGTTTATTTAAATGGGAAATAGAGGAAACCAAATGATCTTCTGAACAGAGATTAATGGCATAACATGTGCACGTTATGGGCACATTTTGACAAAATTTTGCGGGCAAAAAAGTCCATTGTCTATTGTTAAAAGTGTAGTGATGTATGGAGCACAGAACAAATATTCATCAATTCACAGAAAAAACAAAACAGGTTTCACAAAAGACAAGGGCTTCAAATAAATACATACATAATCTTAATAAAGAATAATTCAATGTATCTCTTAAGTTATCTTAAGATTCAACACAGAAAACTATTTACAAAGAATAATGGAGTGGGAGGGGTGTGGCCATTTTTCACCTGAATGTGCGAGACTTCTGTTGTTAGCCACGTCCGTTTTGAGCTAAACTAAAAAAAAGGTGTTATGCTGCTTTAAATCGCAAATGGTATTTGTTATTATATTAATGTATTTTTAGAATCATGTAGCGCAAACAGTTTTATAGTTTACTGAACTTTATATTCTAGTTATTTACCTGAATTGCAAATGAACAAGAAATAGCGTCCGCTTGAAAAAGAAAGCTATTTAAGCCCAATGGCCTCACAGTAATTTACCTTAGAACTGTTATTCAAAACAAACAGTTCGCTGCTTTTTCACTTCTTTTCTCCAAGTGGCTCAAATTAGTAGCCTACCTAACTTTTAACAGGCCAAAACAAAACCACATCCATCAGTGTCATCAAGTTGTAATATTTTTTAGAAATATCATTTGAGCATGTTGTTCTGTTTTCTGTAGAACAGATTGTGATCTAATTCTTTTTTAAGATTAATATGTCAGTAAGTGAAATGAAAAAAAAAACCTGTTTGATCGAGAGGATAAGCTCCTCTCCAGTAAAGGTAGGCAACATTTATTTTCTTGTGGATGAAATACAATAATTTCACTAGGAATCCATGTGACCGGAAGATTCACCCAAGAGTGAAAAGTTCTCCACACAGATTTTGGTCATGCTAGCAGCTCGATTTAAAGTGTGAAAAATGTTACTGCACCTAGCATGTCTACACCAGACACTTCCGTTGATAGTACGCAATGGCTATCTACACTAGACGCCTCACAGTGAATGTTCCAAATCCATTTGTCTTGTTGTTGGAAGTAGGGCAAGCATGCATAGTGTGTTAAAAACAGAATAGGTGCGCTACGCGGCACATCCAGACAACATAATTGATTATAATGGGTTCTATTTGTTTTTACAACTCGTGTCCCTTTCACACAAGAACAGTAACTATAACACTAACTATATTAGAGTTCAGACCAACGCACAGTAACATTCTGTTTATTCTAAGCGCACGCACAGTTAAGTCATCTGCCATTTAAAAAAAGTGATTGTGATTCCAATTATATAATTCCTCTGTGCCATTAATTTTACAGCTGTGCTATTCCAAATAATTAGAATGCGTATTAAACCTTTATTGGTATCATTATAGTTATCGTCCTTGGTATGAATAGACCTTAACTGAGACGTTCTCAGAGAGGAGCTACAACTGATAAATACAAATAAGATACTTACAGTAGGGTGTTATGAGCCACTTCTGTGGGTTTTTGTATAGCCACACACCACCAGAGCGTTTAAAAGAACTTGGGTACGGGTGGGTTGCCATTAAACCACAGATTAACCATGTGACTTTTCACTTCTTTGCAGAAAGTAGGTTACAAAGAAAGAGAGAGAAAGAGGCAATCTCTGTAAGAAAAGAAATTATGGCTATCAATCCTATGGCCGATGGTCACCTGGGGCCCCATGAGGTGGTCTGTAATAAATGAGCAGAACTATTGACGTAGCGATGCTCTGAATAATTAAACTTTTCAAGGCCGTTTCGCCTTCACGTTTACACAACAGACTGAAAGATAGCTTCAGAGAGATAGAGGACGTGTTACAGACACTCTCATTCATGTCTGTCAGGTAGAGAAGGTATAGATGCTGGTCTGTACTCTCAGCTCAGGGACAAAACACCCTTATTATTCTGGTTTATTCTCAAGAGCGTTTCAGACATGATGATCTGACTTAGATCAGATCATGTGAGGGCCCAAAAGATGAAACATGATCAGTGTCACGTTACCTGCTTTCATTATCAGACGAAGGAATATTGTGCATTTACTGCTGTATCTACCATTATTTTCTTCATAAAATGCATTCAAATATAAGCTGTGTCTCATTTAGAAGGCTGCGCCCTCCGGAAGTCGAATCCTCTGTAGGATGCATATACGACGTGTCCTCAACCTAGAATTAAACGAGATGGCCTTCGTAGGACAAGCGGAAAAGGAAACAGGAAGTATCATGTAGCTATGCCAACACATTTAGAGCATCGTTGCGCTCTCACACTACTTAAATTAAGGAAAATTATTTCTAAATTTGGAAAGTAATTTGAAAAAAAAAAAATGCTTTTACTTGTTTTATTTTGTTCAATGTTTGAGGAGCTGCAGCGTACGTACAGCAGACATCTGTTAGAGAAAAAAAAGGAGGAGGATATTAAAAACAAAGTTTATCCGTTTTTACAGAGGCGATTTAAGGTAAGTTGTTGTCACAAATCCTGTCCATGGACTTCCGTTCAATCACCACCAGAGGGGCTATGGAGGCTATTTGTGAGCTCTTTGCCTGTCCTGTCACGGCTAAGGAGGCCGTTTGTGAACTCACTGCCTGTCCTGTCACGGCTATAGAGGCCGTTTGCGAACTCTCTGCTCCGTGTCTGTCCCTTTAACTCTGTCACTACCTTAGAGAACAGTGATGAGCTTCTTGTGTTCTCTGCCTTGGTCCCTGAAACCAGGAATGCACTGCCTGTGTTGTCTGTCTCTGTTTTCTCTAGGCCCCAGTCTCTGCCATGGGTCCCGGCTCCGTCTGCTCTGGCCTGGTGGTCTTCTGTCCTGCTCTGGTGGTCTTCTGCTCTGCCGTGGGGATCTTCGGACCCGTCTGCTCAGCTGTGGTGGTCCTCAGCTCCACCTGTTCTGCCGGCCCCACTCTGGCTCCCTGCTTCGCCGGCTCCACCCTGGTTTCCTGCTTCGCCGGTTCTGCCTTGGTGCTCTGCTCTGCCAACTCTGCCTCAGTCCCCGGTCTCTCCACTTCTACGTGGACCTGGCCCTCCGTCCCTCCCCCTGTTACGCCTCCGCCCTCCTGGATTATATTGAGTTACGAGTGTCTGGAAGCCGCTCCTTGGGGGGGGGGGGGGGGCTCCGTCACGATCTCTAGCTGGACTGGTTCCGCCTCCGCTCCACCGCCCTCCTGAATCGTAAAGTGTTCAGAGCGTCTGGAAGCCGCTCCTTGGGGGGGGGCGGGGGCTATGTCACGAATCCTGTCCATGGACTTCCGTTCAATCACCACCAGAGGTCACCCTTCCATTACATTGACTCTCGCACTACACAAACTGTTGCATGTCATCCCGGACTACTTGACCACGCCCTTAATAAAAGCTTTGCAGATGGATCTGCACGTCTCTTGTCTCGTCGGCTCCGTAACAGTTGTAAACACCACATCTGCCGGCGCCGGCATTTTTCAAACTAACAACGGTTGTTTACGGCGACGCAAAGAATTGTGGGTTATCTGTAGCAGCGAAGGATACACCTCATGCATCCTCCGAATTCCTGTGAAAGAAGGTCGCATTCGAAGGTACCTACTTGCTTTTCTGAAATGAGACAGCCTCGATGACGTATGCAGCCTTCAAATGCGACCTCCGGAGGGTGCAGCCTTCTAAATGAGACCGCTATAGAATCTAGAAGTGTTGTTTTACTATTATTAAGTTGGCTTGAAAAAGCCAACTTACTGAAATCCTATTTAAACTTCTTCTTCTTCTTCTTCTTCTTCGACCAAATTTTAAAATGTATCTCCTCCTAGACTTTTAAAGCTACAACCACCAAACTCGGGTCAGACCTTCAGACTGGTCTGACTCGGGTTGCTATATCTTTTCTAACTGATCCGGTTTTCGTTAACCAGACTATCAAAGCCACCTAAAATCCCATAGACGTTCATTGAAACTTTTATACAATAAGACGTATGGTGTATTTAAGCGGTCTATTGCTATAGCAAAGCTTAACAACTCCCTACTGAAAAAACAGCTAAAACCAGCCTAAGCTGATTGATTGCTTTGGCTGGTCTCCCAAGCTGGTTTTAAAGTGGTTTTGGCCACTTTTTTAGCAGGCCAGGCTGGTCTTAGCTGTTTTTTAGCTGTTTTTTTTTACTGAATCAACTGGTTTTAGCTGGATTAGAATAGAAACATGCTAACAACATGCTAGTAACTTGTTAATCATGCTATAAACAGGCTAACAAAATGCTAGTAACTTGCTAATCATGTTAACAACATGCTAGTAACATGCTAATCATACTAGAAACATGCTAGTAACTTGCTAATCATGTTTAAAAAAGGCTAACACCATGCTAGTAACGTGTTAATCATGCTAGAAACATGCTAGCAATTTGCTAAACATGCTAGAAACATGCTAGCATCATGCTAGTAACATGCTAATCATGCTAGGATCATGCTAGCAACTTGTTAATCTTGCTAACAACATGCTAGTAACATGATATTCATGCTAGAAACATGTTAACAACATGCTAGTAACTTACTGTTCATGGTAACAACATGCTAATAACATGCTAATCATGCTAGAAACATGCTAGTAACTTGCTAATCATGCTAAAAAAATGCGAACAAAATGCTAGTAACTTGCTAGTCATGTTAGAAGCATATTAGCAACTTGCTAAACATGCTAGAAACATGCTAGTAAACTTCCTAATCATGCTAACAAAATGCTAACACCATGCTAGTCATGCTAGAAACATACTAGCAATTTGCTAAAAATGTTAACAAAATGCTAGCAACTTGTTAAACATGTTAGAAACATGTTACCGTCATGCTAGTAACATGTTAATCATGCTAGAATCATGCTAGTAACATGTTAATCATGATAGAATCATGCTAGCAACATGCTAGTAAACTTGCTAATTATGCTAACAAAATGTTAACACCATGCTAGTAACATGCTAGTCATGCTAGGAACATGCTAGCAACTTGTTAAACATGCTAACAAAATGCTACCAATTTTATTAAACATGTTAGAAACATGCTAGCATTATGCTAGTAACATGTTAATCATGCTAGAATCATACCAGTAACATGCTAATCATGCTAGCAACATGATATCACCTTGCTAATCATGTTAACAACATGCTAGTAACTTGATAATCATGGTAACAACATGCTAGTAACTTGATAACCATGCTAGAATCATGCTAATAAAATGCTAGTAACTTGCTGATCATGCTAGAAACATACTAGCAACTTGATAAACATACTAGAAACATGCTAGCATCATGTTAGTAACATGTTAATCATGATAGAATCATGCTAATAACATGCTAATCATGTTAGCAACATGCAAGTCGCTTGCTAATAATGCTAACAAAATGTTAACATGCTAGTACCTTGCTAATCATGCTAACAACATGCTAGTAACATACTAATCATGCTAGAAACATGCTAGTTACTTACTAATCATGCTAACAAAATGATAACACCATGCTAGTAACATGCTAATCATGCTATAATCATGTTAGCAACATGTTAGTAACTTGCTAATAATGCTAACAACACGCTAGTAACATGTTAATCATGCTAGAAACATGCTAGTAACTTGCTAATCATGTTAGCAACATGTTAACACCATGATAGTAACATGCTAATCATGCTATAATAATGTTAGCAACATGTTAGTAACTTGCTAATAATGCTAACAACACGCTAGTAACGTTAATCATGTTAGAAATATGCTAGTAACTTGTTAATCATGTTAGTAACATGCTAATTGTGCTAGCAACATGCTAATCATGCTAAAAACATGTTAGCAACATGCTAGTCATGCTAGAAACAGCCTAGCAACCACCCCAGGTACCCTAGCAATATGTTTTATACCTTATATTTTAAACATCTACCTGTTGTTCTGATAGACTGTATTGCCTTGAAAACATTTTTAACATTTTAACTTTCAATCTATTTCAAACTGAAAACTCTCAGACTGCAAGCTTTTCAAACTTTTTCAGCATTCTAGCTAGGCTTTTTCAAGCCAACTTAAAGTTTTCAATCTAGTTATTTACTATTTTATTATCTATTAAAGTATTAATTTGAAGCTTTCATTTTTAGATTTGTAACATTTTTAGTATTTTTGTGTGCTTTTGTCATTTTTATGAGTTTTTGTTCCTTTAAATATATCTATATAGCTTTATTTTTATTTGAGTAGTAATTAGTTAAACTTATTTCAGTTAGTTACCATGGCAAAGTTCAACTTATTTATATTATTTGCACTTTTTCCAATTACCGAAAACAAGTTTTAATAGTTTTAATAGTAGTTAACAATAACAACAATAGATTTTATTCGAGTAATTAGAGGCTCTTTCTTAGCGGTTTGTTTCAGTATCAACTCTAAATGATCAATTCAGGGGCCAAATGCACTGCAAATCAAATCAAACAATCTCAGCCATTTATGAGGAGCAAACAGGTATAATGTTTATTGTAAATATTCAACACAGCTGAGACATTATGTTTACCATCAGTTTGGCCCCTATGGGATCATTACGAGAAACTATTCAGTCTTTACTTGAAATGACCCAGAGTAATTGAAACCTCAGACAATAAAGACTTGCATTTATTTACCAAACATCTCAAGAGTGTCTGGGAATGTTTACTGAGAGGACTGCTGTTAACCCAGGAGGGTTACGTGTCCTTCACCTAATATGAAAAGACAAATGCAGTTTCTCACAAACACACATCTGAAGTACTTGTTCCCTGTTTGAGTTTCGGGTGAGCTGACAACTTACAGTATGAGTATACCACTCTAATGTGGTCTTACATCCATGGAAAAAAGACATCAGCATCTCAAAACTGACCTTAACCACAGTTTAAGGTAACCTTTTTTTGAAGTAGTACAAAAGAAAAAAAAAAGATGGAAAACATTTTTTTGAGAAAATACTATTTCAGTCTTTCTACTTAAGTTTGCTCAACGTGTTTACTTACCGTTTCTTTCACAAATAATCACAGTTACAGGAACTCTTGTTTAAAATAAGTTTGCAGGCCAGTTGCTAACTGAGCTTAAAGAAATGTAATTCAATAAAGTGGAAGAGTATAGTTTGAAATAACAATGTTTCAATCTGGATAGAGAGAAAGAAGTGTGACTGAGGTGAGTATACAAAAGAAGAGAGACAGTGATGAAGACAGAAATTGTAGAAAAGGAAACATCTGTTCCAGAGTCGGAGGATGTGGGCAAAGCTGCTGAAATCATTGAATCATTGCCAGGAAAATGGCAGCTTTTGTCATGTGAGCATTTTTGATCCTTTAATGTCAAATCAGTCGAATCCTGAGCAATCAAACCGATTCTGATCTGAGTGGTGGTCTGTCTGAGTAACTCTTTATTGTCCTGTGTGGTGCTTAACTGTGTTTGAGTGTTTTAATTGAACTAGCTGGATGTTGTGACAGCACATTTTCTTTTATTCTGCTGTAGTTGACAGATATTTGTAACCTGCTTGTTCGGTTGTTAAAACTAAAAGATTGCACACATACGCCTTCCTTCCTCTAAACACAGGTGCGCCAAACAGATCGTTTCAAAGACAAGATCACACTAATTGTATTGACAATGTAAGATTAATTATAAAATGTCAATCTTGTGTAATATTACAATCTAAACGCATAAATTAAATCTGATTATAGCATGTTTAAAAATAACACGCTACTTTGAATTTGGATAAAAAGACACACACAATCATATACAATCATCCACTTTAATTGTACTTATAGACACATTCTTAATCATTACAATTAATAGTTCATCACAGTTAGTACAAAAATATTTTGGAGAAGGTGGATTACAGTGATCAGATTCATACAGTCTTTTACAAGATGTTGCAACTGATGAATCCAATTTAAAGCAGGGCTAAAACACAACAAAGAGTCTGATGGTGTGGTTTCGTTGGGGTTTGGAGGACCCTCGGTACAGTATACAGTGGAAATTTCCCTTTAAATCCCAGTTTTTATTATTATAAAAAAAAAAAAAAAAACTTGATTTGTTGTGGCATCTTCTTGTTGAGTTGTTCTTGTGTCTTCTATCGTCAAGAATTTTGGAAAACTTTGGTCTTCATGTGACTGGCTATCTATCGTTGCTCCTCTTGGTCATCTAAACATTCTCCAGCCAGTTTAGGATCTACTGTGGATGAAGCCCAGGGTGGCTGCTGGGATCAGAAGGCACAGCGCAGTGGGCAGCGGACCCAATCCTGCAGCATTGGCCACAGGCTTTTTAGGTGCAGCAGCTGAAGTGGGGATAGATGGTTTGTCTGAAGTTTTGTCCTACACCAACATGAAAAAAAGTCAGAATAAATAAGCAGATTATTTTATATTACTGTATTATGTGCACTTTTAGAAGTAGAAAAGTGCAGTTGGCTGCCTGATCAGACTGTTATAAATGATTTTTTCTGCTGTAACCAAGTTTAGTCAGGCTGATACAGCCATATCTATCTATCTATCTATCTAAAAAGAAAAAGCGGGTAACCTAAAGTGGGCGTTCTGGGGTAACATCAAAATTAATTGGCTCTAATTTAATTAGAGCCAGTTAATTTTGATGTTACCACAAAACGCCCAGTTTAGGTTACCCGCTTTTTTTTTTAAACAGTATTTGTCAATTTAAAGTTTATTTGAGAAGGTGCTTTAAAATGCACTTTGTTGGTATTATTACTATTTAAATAAATTATATTTACATATTGTAATTATAATTATATTATAATTAACTTAGACTTTATCAAGTAAAGAAGACAAAATCCACCATGCTTCTGCTTCTACATGGTATAAAGAGAACTGATGACACACCTTTCTTGTATAATCAACATTTTGCATGTACACGCAACTGATAATTAACAAATGTACCAAATTTGATTAAATATGAATTAACAAAAATTATCAAAGAATAAATAAGAAAGATAGGAAATTCTACAAAAACAAAAATTCGTAAGGCAAGAGTGAAAGAAATCACAGTGCCTACCTCCTGAGATGAAAAAGGTAAGGTTATAATCAGTAACCCGATGCACAATGCCAGTATTTTATTCATGATTATGCCTTCTTCTTCTTCTTCTTCAAGAGATGTTTTCTGTGAGGCAGAGAGTCCGTGCTCAGTGATGCGGGAGGGGAGTTTTATTCTCACAGTGACTGATGTGTGACGTGTTTAAACACCTGCTCATTGGTTTAAGATGAGGATCACATCCTCTATCAGTACAGTGCCTTCATGCCTTAAAGCAGTTTTTAAAATGTCAAATACACTAAATTCCCTAATAAATTTCAATCTAGGATACCTGCATTTTCTACTCTACATCCTATTACCTTACTAAAACTATTACAAAACTCTCTTTTGCTTTGTTCGCTTTGTTGTTGGCATGAGAAAACACATGGAGAATCCTGATTATTCTAAGTGTATTTGTACTCATCTAATTCTTCAATAAAACACATGGGGAAAAACTATTATGAAACTCTGATTATATATCTTAGGAGAAAACATTAATACTGATTTGAATGAGACAAAATGGCACAAACATACAATCATCTATTTTAATTGTGCATACAGACACATTCTGAGATGTAGCATTGATCACATTTATAGTAAAATTATACATTTGTAGTACCCATAATGTCATTACAGAAATGAAAATTGGGCTAAAATTTAAATGTGATTACTGATTTAAGTAATGGAGTTTTTTAACCTGCTTAATCTCAATCATATAATGAGCATAGGAGAATCAAACTCTTCCAAGAGAATTTGCCATAGGCGAGCTCTATCTAAAACAGTGACTTTGGAGCAAAACGCGACAAAGAGCTCTGTAGCAGGACCCTGAGTCGCAGGTGTCTTTCAAGCTCTCTAAAACAGGTGTAACCAAACAAATCCCTCTTGGAGAAATTCTCCAAACTTTATTAATTTTCATTACTTAAAATCCATTACAGAAATGTGAGCTGCGGCATCTTCTGTCTTCAAGATTTGTGGAAAAGTTTGCTCTTTGGGTGAATGGCTGTCCATTTCGCCACTGTCTCGGTCTTGGTCATCTATGGCGAACGCTCTCCATCCATCACTAGGATTGACTGTGGATGAAGCCCAGGGTGGCTGCAGGAATCAGCAGGTACAGTGTGGTGGGCACAGGACCCAATCCTACAGCGCTGGAATTTGTGGAGGTACTAGAGGATGGTGAGCTACTGCCTTCTGACTTCTGAGCATTGCTATTCTACACCAAACAAGAAGGCAAAGAAAAGTCAGAAAAAGTGCTCACATTTTACTGTGTCCATGTTAGAGAGTGATTTCATAATACTGGATCTACATGTAGATGCACTTTGCTACCATATGTTATTAATTATACTTACTATTTAAAACATGAACACAACAAACAAGTGCTATAAATGAAAAAATCATAGTGCCTACCTGAGTTGAAAATGGTATGGTGATGATCAGCACCGCAAAGCACAGAATCCAGATTTGATTCATTTTTATGCCTGTGTTGTCTTCTTCCAGGGAAGTTTCCTGCTGGACCAAGTGTCAGTGCTCAATGATGGGGCAGTCGTGGGCCTTTTAATCCCAAAGTGACGTCAAAAACACCCGCCCACCGAGGTATGAGGGTAATGATAAACTGTTCATGTTTTCAACTGCTATTACAGGTTTTCTTGCTATAACTTAGTGAAATAATATATTAAGTTATGTGCTAAATGTAGTCTTAACCATAACATCAGTACAGTATACTGTACGACCGCTTTCCGTTAAGGTATCGCAAAGTAGGCTACATCGACAAGGTACTGAAAAAAAACAACACCTTTTTATATTGTTTTTAAATTTTATATCGTTTTCAAGATGAGCATTTATTGGACTGAAGAAACTTATTTAAAATGTATGTATCAAATATGATACACCAGGCTTTTGGGGAACGTTTATTTGTACATCTTTCAATCCTCTTTATATTACATTACATGCTTAGCCCCCACAATTAAAACTAAAAGCTTTGTTAATAAAACTAAGCATTTTAAAGATTTTTAAAAATATTTAGTCTAAACCTGCCTTCGAAGCTGTTTTTATGCAGTCTATGCTTCGAAGTCGTTATTAGTGACCCCACAGCGCCCTCTTGCGTTTCAAATCCCCATTCACATCATGAAAAAAGCGTTTTCGTTTATGTGGAGAGTTTGTTTCTTCTCAGCTCCCGTAGATGTGCGTTGCTTCTATGGTTCCGGTTGACACAGAGTGCCGCCCATGCGGAGGAGGAGGTCACATCCCACAACAAACTCTCATCCTAGTCGCAAACTCTCCTGTCAGAGTCCCTCATGCTGCTGGTTCGGCGTTCGGCGGTAGGGTTCGGCGGTGTGGCTCGATGGGGACTGCGCTGTCTGTGCTCCGGAGACGCAGCGGGCCGGTACCGGGACACTGTGCTGCTGCCCCGCACTGACTTCCCCATGAGAGTGAACGGGCCGAACCTACTGGAGCGAGAGATCCAGATCCAGCAGGTACAAGTGACAGATCCAGATACAAAAGCTTGTCGTTACTGAAGGATCTGATCTAAGTGGTTCTGCTCTGTTACTTCATAAATCATAGTGAATGATTAAGATGATATTATACTACAACACTTCTATACAGTGTTGGGGAGTAACTAGTTACATGTAACGGAATTACGTAATTTAATTACAAAATAAAAGTAATTGTAAGATTATTAGGTGTATTCGGTGGCGCATTACCATTAAAAACAAACTAATGCACTGCGGCCTCAGTGGCTCTGATGTCGGGAGAAAATTAAGATTCTTATGTTCTTCTACATCACAAAACTACAAAAAACCTGCATTGCTTACAAGACATTGTCGCTACAGCTGCTGGAGCGTGGAGAAAATGATGTACTTCGTACAACTGGCTGAGGGCGAAAACATGCTAATATTGGACAGTACATCAGCGGTTGTGGGCGGGGCCTGAACAATATGACATCATACTGCTCAGAAAATCAAAACGGCTTGATAATTGAGACTATTTAGGATTTTGGGGGATTAAAAAAAAGGAGTGAATGGATTTTTATCATTGTAGGGTGGTTGTGTTCACACACTGCTAAGATACATTTATATGCAAACACCATGTAAAAGTGAATTTTGCATCCAATGTCTACTTTAAAACAGTAATATAATCTTAATTCAAGTGATGAAGGATTTCGAAAGTGTGACGGTAATCAGTGTTGAGTACTACTGTAAGGTTTACCCTGCATGGTTTACATGTTTGATAATTGTTAACAGTTGAAAACATTAGAAATTTAGAAAAGTAATCAAAAAGTAATCAAATGTAATCAGTTACATTACTTTAATAAAGTAATTGAAAAGTTACACTACTTATTACATTTTAAGTAAGGTAACTTGTAATCTGTAACCTATTACGTTTCCAAAGTAACCTTCCCAACACTGCTTCTATAACAGCCACACAGTTCGAGATCATGGATGAGGTTGTCTTTTGTTGGAGGTTGGGATTTTCTTTTGTTGGAGTTTGAACTTTTCTGTGTTATTCTACAGAAATGTGGTTTTGATCAGCTGTACACATGGCAGAGAGAGAAAAAAGCTAAAAAGGAGTACTGCCTTCATGATGGACCACCGTATGCCAATGGGGACCCACATGTTGGGCACGCTCTCAATAAGGTACATTCTGTCAGATCATATGCACACAAGTCATGGCCATTTGCAGGGAATTAGAAATACCTAGGTCCAAAAGCTGAGCTTGTTTGGGAGGTTCGGGGGCCATCTGAAAATTTTCGAATCTTTTGATCTACTTATGTGTACAGTACACATTGCACAATATCTTTGCAGCATTTAAGTACAGTTATTATTAGGAAATTATTACACCTCAGAAAAAATACAGAGGTCTGGTGGGTACAGCCTTGACACAAGTAGATGTTCCTGGATCCACATCCTTTATTTTTGCTTCAAAGACATCTTATCATACAGTTATATACCTAAACCTACAGGAATGGAAATATACTCACATGAACTCCATAATCTGCAATCGACATCTTCATTTGATCTCTCCTGCAGATCCTCAAAGACATCCGGAACCGTTTCGAGGTGCTGAGAGGCAGACAGGTGCACTATGTGCCCGGTTGGGACTGCCATGGGCTGCCCATTGAGCTCAAAGCACTTGGAGACCTGGGAACCAATGAGCTGACTCCTCTACAAATCAGACAGAAAGGTCAGGAGGTCACATATAATGAATGCTCTGGTCAAATAAATCAGTTGTCTACAGTAGATCTTAGAAGCTTGAAATAACCTGTCAGTTAAGTAATGTTGCTAAGATATGTTTCTTCTGGTGAATCAAAAACTGCCTGTGTGTCTCTCCATTCAGCGCGGGAGTTTGCAGAGAGGGCCATATCCCGGCAGCGTGCTGCATTCCAGCGCTGGGGTGTGATGGCGCATTGGGAGAATTGTTATTACACCTTTGATGGGAAATATGAAGCGGCCCAACTGAAAGTCTTCCAAGAGATGCATAACAAGGTGGGAGAAGTTTTTCCTGTACAACACAGCTTGACTTGTTTGATTTCATTCCATATGTGAGTATTTAAAGAGTAGTTTGCCGATAAATTAATATTCTGCAATGATATACACTACTGTTTACACTACTATAAAAGTTTAAAGGAAAAAATGTAATAAAATTTATTTGATTGAAAATACAGAAAGTATTGTGAAATATTATTACAATTTAAAATGTAGTTTTTTTTTTTACAATTGAATATATATATATATTAGGAGTGAATTTATAATTGCTAAGGGGCGTTGTTAGGCACGACGCGAAGAAGAGTTCCTCAGAATCAGTTGTGGTTGCAACAAAGTGGTTGCCAAGCAACAGACAAACGTAAACAACGTTATTTGTTTAGTAATTTACAACAGCTTCGAACGTGGCTCAGCCAATCAGAATCAAGGACTGGAACTATCCGTTTTATAATATATATTCCGTTACGACAGTCTTCAATGTCACATGATCCTTCAGATATCATACAATGATTTGTTGGAAACAGCTGTGTTACTTTGGTTTTGTCAAAGCTGTGATACTTTTTGTCAGTATTCTTTGAATAAATTAAAATATTTCTGTTTGAAATAGAAATATTTTCTAACATTACAGATGTCTTTAATATGACTTTTGATTAATTTAATGCGTCCTTGCTGAAAAAAAGAATTAATGTCTTAAAAAAATTGGGTCAAACTTTATTTTACTTTATTTTAAAAACTTTATCAACTTTATTTTAAGGTCCAATTTTTGCTATTAACAAATGATTAACTATGACTTTTGCCTCAAACTCCTAACTGGCTGCTTATTAATAGTTAGTAAGGTAGTTGTTAAGTTTAGGTATTGGGTAGAATTAGAGATGTAAAATAAGGTCATGCAGAATATGTGCTTTATAAGTACTAATAAACAGCCAATATGTTAATAATAGACATGCTAAAAAGCAACTAATTAATAGTGAGAATTGCTCCCTATACTAAAGTATTACCAAAAATTGCTGACCCCAAATTTTAAAGTATCCTCATATCACTGAAAGTTTATCACTTTACCCCTCTTTTTCTATCTTTGTGTACAGGGTTTAATTTATCAGGACTATAAGCCCGTTTTCTGGTCACCATCATCCAGGTGAGAGAAGCTCAGTGTTTGCAGTCTCACATAAAGCCTTTAATAAAGCATAACAGACAGGAAGCTTTGAATTTGAGGATTTAGATGTTGTACAGATTTCTGCTATATTCTCTGTCTCTGTGAAGGACGGCGCTTGCAGAAGCTGAGCTGGAGTATAATCCAGAACATGTGAGCCGTGCTCTGTACATCACTTTCCCCCTGCTCACCCTGCCAGCCAAACTCGCTGCCAAAGCAGGTGCGTGTATGCCGTCATTCCCGGTGCCACACACTCTTTATACAGGCCACATAATTATTTTGTTGTTTCTGATGCCAGTATTTTTGTCCGTGCTTTAGAAAGTTGGGGTCATGTGTCTGCTCTGATATGGACGACTCAGCCATGGACTATTCCAGCCAATCAAGCGGTTTGTTACATGCCCAAAGTACAGTAAGTCACACACCTGTGCATCTGTGAGTGGAATGCACATGATATGATTTGATGGAGGCGTTCATGATCGCATGTCTTTCCTCTTCTTCAGGTACTCTGTAGTGAAGCGAGCTGATAATGAGCAGCTCCTCCTAGTGGCCTCAGAGCGCATCAACAGCCTCGCCTCTATGCTGAAGACAAATCTGGAAAGTTTGGCCACATTCGCAGGTAGATCCAGTGTTTGTTTTTGGCCTGAATCACTTCATATGATGCCTTTTAATCTAACCTAAGCATCTCTCTGTTTCTCTTTCACTCATCTCCAGGGTCAGACCTCGAAGGTGGAGTCTGTCAGCATCCCACAATTCCTGCAAAACAAGTGTCTTTGTTGCCGGCTAATCATGTGACCATGACTAAGGGAACGGGATTGGTCCACACAGCTCCTGCCCACGGCATGGAGGACTACGGTGTTGCTACACACTTTAATCTGCCAGTAGTAAGTCAACACACCTGTGAATGCTGAAATAGTAAGAATATTGTCTTGTTGGCATGACTTTTAATTGGCTGTCTCTCTTCACTAGGAGTGCATGGTGGATGAGGAGGGCAGATTTACAGAACTGGCTGTGCCTGAACTGCAGAAGAAATCTGTGATGACTGAAGGCAATGCCACAGGTGCGAGAGCCCGATTGATGGAGGAAAGAGAAAATGTTGTTACAAGAAAAATAGAACCAAATTTGACCATATGAAATGATAAAAGAATATGCATTCTTGTAATCATAACTAATGTTTCGTGTGTGTGGGCAGTAATCTCAATGCTGCAGGCAGTGGGTGCCATTGTGAAGGAGGAGGACTGTGTCCACAGCTACCCGTATGACTGGAGGACCAAACAGCCAGTCGTGATCAGAGCCAGTAAACAATGGTTTATTAACACAGCCAGCCTCAAAGACAAAGCTAAGGTGAGCCAATGGCCTCCTGAATAGAATAGCAACCTGTTAACAACATATACATGGGTCATATTTCACCCCCACATTTTTATTTTTATATTTTGATTTTAAGCAAATAAAAACAGTTTTTAGGACTGTTAAGATTTTTTAGGTTTTTTTTTTTTTTTTTTTTTTACATCATTTACATTTTTTACATGAAAATGTAATTTTCTCATAATGCTGAAAAAATCTCATTGTTATTACTGTAATGTGAAAAATATATTTAAAATTGCAAAAATGTGTTGTATATTTATTGTACTGTGTGTGTGTATATATGTATATATATATATATATATATATATATATTTTTATTTTTATATCCTGCTTCAAGTAAATGAAGCCTGTTTTAGAAAAGATTTTATACATATTGACTTTTTTTTTTGAGTGATCTGGGCATGTTTTCTTTTTAGTGACTCATGCAAAAGTATTAGAAATGTAACAGATTTCTAATATGTTTCAAGCTATATATAAGTGCTTATCTGCAGAAAATACACTTTGGGTGTGTTTTTATAGGATGCCCTGCAGAAGGTGCGTGTGATACCTGAATCGGCGAGGTCTAGTTTGTTGGCAGTGTTGGACAGAAGAACATACTGGTGTATATCTCGGCAGAGGAGCTGGGGCGTCCCCATTCCAGTGTTCTACCATAAAGAGACTGGAGAGCCACTCTTAAACAAGTATATACTTACACCGTCATAGACACAATCAAACGCATATAAAGACTTCTTAAACTATTAAGTTCAATTCCCTCTTTCTCTCTCAGACATTCAGTGACACACATTGCTAAGGTTTTCTCTGAGAAGGGGAGTGACAGCTGGTGGACGGAGCCAGTGGAGACGTTTCTGACTCCAGAGGTTCTTCAGAAGGTACATTTTCATATACATCCGGTAGAATTTTGAAAACTATTTTTTTTTTAAGAAGTCTCGTATGTCACATGATCGTTCAGAAATCATTCTAATTGATGCTCAAAAAAGATTCAGTATATGTTATAAATTGTTTGTCAGAGTAAAGCAGGTGCAGTATCTGATTATGTGCGGGGTGAAGATGTCCTGGATATCTGGTTTGATAGCGGGGCCTCATGGGCCGCTGTGCTACCAGGTGAGTAGTCTGGTGCTTAATTGTTTACATGTATTCGATGTGTGTCTAGTTCCAAAAGTATTTTGTTTGCTTGTCTGGGGTCCTTTCATATGCTTTGTTGTGTTGTAGTGTAATCTTACTGCCTCTCTCTCTCTTTCAGAATCAGATCCACGTGCAGACTCATACGTTGAAGGGAAAGATCAGGTCGGCGGTTGGTTTCAGTCGTCTCTGCTCACCAGTGTAGCTGTACGGAATAAAGCCCCTTACAAGTGAGTCATACAAATGCATGTGTATATGCAAATGAAAATACACGTCAAAAAACATTGGTGACCTTCGGTGTGTGTTTCAGAGCTCTAGTGGTCCATGGATTTGCCGTGAGTGAGAAAGGAGAAAAAATGTCTAAGTCCGTAGGCAACGTGATCGACCCAGATGTTGTTATTAATGGAGGGAAGGTAAGATATGATCAACCAGTTATAGAATCAAATGATTTCAGTCAGTCAGTGTTTTCAAACATCAGTCTCTCTCTCCCAGGACTTGTCTGTCTCCCCTCCATATGGTGCTGATGTTTTGAGATGGTGGGTTGCAGAGTCGAATGTGTTTTCTGAGGTTCAGATCGGTCCGAACACACTAAACGCTGCTAAAGACAGCATCAACAAGGTCTGGCTTATAAACTAATGCATTAGTTTGCTGCCAATCAGTTCTATTTTTTTACACTATTTTTACACTAGCTTTCAAATGTTGGGGTCAGAAATAATTTTTTTAATTAATACTTTTATTTAGCAAGGATGCAATAGATTAAAAAAAAAGTGTTGCAAAAGATTTATATTTGAAATAAATGCTATTCTTTTGAACTTTCTATTCTTCAAAGAATCCTTAAAGGTACAATATGTAAGTTTTCACCGCTAGAGGGCACATATTCAAAACAAACAAAGAAACAAAGGCGTAGTTTGATGACGCCGTGCCAAAGCAGCGGAGCTTTTATTATGCCACACTTTAGCGCTTCCGCTCCTTCCGGTCGTGCGTATGTGGGGTAAAGCAGCGCTGTTTTATCATACTAGATACGGCTGAAAGTTCTGTTATAATGCTGCTCTGTGCGGTCGTCACCTGTCTAATAAAACGCACAGCATATTAAAGCGTCTTTGGTGTTTCGGAAATCGAGGGGTTATGACGTCATTGGCAGGCGACACAATGACACTATAGACACGGTCTGTGTCACTAGTTAAAATTGCTTATTTCTCTTGATTTAAACATTCTTCGAAACATTTGGGATAATATAAGTACACAAGTCAGCAAAATATATAACACTGTTTTAGTGGTTTTTGGATATTTTAATAAAAAAATCTTACATATTGTGCCTTTAAATAAAAATGTCACAGTTTGCACAAAAAATATTAAACAGCACAACTTTTTTAAACATTGATAATAAGAAGTAATATTTCAAAATGCATCAAATCAGCATTAGAATGATTTCTGAAAGATCATGTGACACTGAAGACTGGAGTAATGGCTGCTGAAAATTCAGCTTTGCCATCGTAGGAATAAATTACCTTTTAAAATACATTCACATAGTAATCAGTTATTTTAAATTGTAATGATTCATAATATTATGGTTTTACTGTGTTTTGATCAAAGAACTTGACTTACCTACCCCAAACTTTTGAACGGTAGTATAAATCTAAATGTTTATGTGCTGATGGCCTCTCTTTCAACTGATCTTTTGTCTCCAGCTGAGGAACACACTGAGGTTTCTCTTGGGGAATCTCCAGGGTTTTGATCCTCGTTCCCAGGCCGTGGACCCTAAACAAATGCACTACGTAGATCAGTACATGCTGCACGTGCTCAGAGAGTTCAGCATGAAGGTGAGTCTCAGTGTTAACCGAACATAAACCAGCTCTACTCTGCAGTCGCTCACGTCACATGTGTTTGTGTGTGCTGTAGGTAACAGATGCTTACAGTGAGTTTGACAATGGCCGTGTCATCCGTCTGCTGCAATCCTTCATCACTAGAGATTTATCCAACTTCTATTTCAGCATCATTAAAGATCGGTAACCACGCATTCAATTTTGTAACTAAAATCCTGTTCTGTAGCTAAAAGTCACTTTCTCATTTTCTCTCTCAGGCTGTATTGTGACCCTGAGGACTCCCTTGGTCGGAGGTCGTGTCAGACGGTTCTAGAAGAGATTCTGGATGGAGTGAGCCGTTCTATCGCTCCTGTGCTCCCTCATCTCGCTGAGGAGGTGTACCTGCACGCTCCTGGACATGATGGTACACACTCGATTTCTTTACAACCGATGCTGTATGTCTACAGACTGTAACACTTCTCACCTCTCTCTTCATCTGTAGAGGTGGACACTTTGTTTCGTAGCGGCTGGATTAAGACCAGTTCTGTGTGGCGGAGGCCAGGACTGGAGGAAGCAGTGGAGGGTGCGTGTGCTATCAGAGATTCCTTCCTGTCATCTATTCCGGGACGTAATGCTGCTGAGTATGAACTCATCATTGTCATTGAGCCCGGCCTGTTCTTTGAGCTCATTGAGGTACATCATAGTGTTTTAAGGCCTGTTCACACCAGCACAAATGTCACAGGCTTATTTGTGATGTGTCTGTTTAGAAAAGTGCATAAAAAATGGAAGATGGACATGTAAATTCAATCTCTAACAATTGGTAGCGCTTATAGAAAATATCCAGGTAACCCTGTACATAAAGCGCTACGCAACGTTCTGTTTCTGACATCCGTTTGTCACACATAAAAAAGCAAGTTAGACTGCATTTACATGCCATTAAGTCATAGTTTTATGTAACAGCAGTGACTCTGGGCATGTGAACAAACACAAATCTGATTTGTTGGCCAGTTTTCTTTATAGTGCAGTACTTCTGCGTAAAAAAAATTGTGACATTGAAAGCATGTGACTTTTTTTTTGTTTGGTGTGAAAAGGTCTTTAAATACATAAAATTTTGTGCTTAATTTGCTTGAGACTACATCAATTTGTAAAAAAAAAAATCCCACCCCTCTCTGTCAGTCTCTTCAAGAGGAGCCCACTTCCACCTGCTCCCAGCTGACAGAGCTCATGATGGCCTCACGCACGACTTTGACAAGCTCTCTCCCACGGGATTTGCCATCGGATGCCGTCACAAGCACAGGAAGCTTCCTAATCAACCTGGAAGGTAAGATGCTTTTCTTTGGATATAAATTAAAAGTCCTTGCTAGGCTGTTGTGTTCAAGACACATACTGTAAATTTGCAGTTAGTTTAGATCAGTGGTTCTCAACAAACTTCCATATATTGTCATAATTACAGTAGAATGCAGGAGGAATTCAGGAGGCTTTAAATATTTTATTGTTGAGAATTCAAGTCAGAAAGATTGAGAACCACTGATTGGTAACAGGCAATTATTTAAACTATAAGCAGTTAAACTTTGTCTTTACTTGAGAAACAGAGCAAGAATCCCAATTAAGAAAAACATTTACAAATATTATGTAACACTAAAGTAACCCGTTCAGGTAGTTTTGAAAGCCGGAAGTGTATTTTATGCTCATCTGTGTGTTGTGTAGGGGGCATGATTCGTGAGGAGAGTTCATACAGTGTAGCTGCGATGCCCACCTCTCTGTCACGCTGTCCAAGATGTCGACAGTACACCTCAGATGAGCCAGACTGCCTCTGCCCACGATGCCAAACCGTGCTGGAAAACGCCAAGTAATCACCCTGACTGTTGCCATGACTACTGCCCACCCACTGGCCTTCCTCGTCCTCCTCTTCCTCTGGCGAAAAAGACTGCAAGGGCTAACATGGACCAGTGTGAAGCTGCTATTGTAACGGGCAGAAGGTTGTCTGAAGCTGTGGGAGAGGGGGGTCGTGTTTCTCAGGGGTCAAACGGGAGATGAACTGTTATGAATGAATAAAAGCAGGAATTTGGAAGGAAAAACCAAACAGGAGATTCTTAGCTGAGGCAAAAAATGTCCACAAAAACCAGATTCAGACAAAAACAGCGCTGTTCTCTGCTGCAGGTTAAGCAAATTGATTCAGTACACTGAAAAGGGCCTTTGTGTATGTATATGTCCATATGTGCTTGTTTTTGCAGTGGGTGAACTGTTTGGTTGAACAGGTCTATCTTATTTTTATGTATATTAAGTCATGGGGTATATTTTGTCATATTTTGAACTGAAGATGTACTGTAATGTCAGTGTGACTCATTCATGAAGCCAAAGCAGAAGTCTGTTGTGAAATCAGTCTTAAATTGCAACATCGTTGAAGGTTGCCGTTTAGCTAACAAAGGCTTTGCAAAATTTACACGTTCATTCTGCTTGTTTCATAAATGAGGCTCAGTGAGAGGAGAGTTTGTCAGTTTTAGTTTCTCGGTTTACCTGTAAATTGATGCTTTAAGACATCACTTTTATTGCTAAACCAATAAACACCGTACATACAGGAAAGAGAATATAAATTTCAGCGTGAATCTTCATTTATTCCCACTTTCCCAAATTTATATAATGGTCTTCATAAAAACCTCTTAATGACAGATTTACTCAAACACATAAATTACTAACAGGTTAAGTAAATGAGCTCATCTCTGCAGTTGTTTTTTCTTGCTGACGAATGAGCTATAGCGGCCATTGAATGGCTTTCCTGAGGTAACTATAATTACATGAACATTAATACATTTCTTATATAGCCTACCACAATGTGTTCATTCATGTTTATTCCTGATATAACTAATAGTAAAGAAGAGATGGCATGGCACATACAGTAAGTGAGGTTCTCAATCTGTTTGCATTTTTCTCCCAGATATGCTAATGTACACGGTAGGGCTGCAGCGAGTGACATGCCGTGTCACATTAAAGCCAAAATGGCATGTATTGTTTGGATATCATGAGGAAATGGGCAGAACTTGAAAGCTGAGACTATATTCTAATGCTGCTGTTTAATTTTGAGGACAATGAGCTCCACAACAGTTCTCTGAAATTGTCTTTATTTTTGGTATCGCGGTTAACGTTGCATTATATGAGCAGCCAGGCACAGCTGGTACAGGACTGCATAAAAAGGTCAGCGCTACTTAAGTGAAATCTTTCGTCTCACCTTGCAACCACACCTAAACTTGCACATTTAAAATAACACATACAATAACAGATTACATTTTAGTGCTCGTTTACTACTAAATGGCATCAATGAGACATTTCAGACATGTTTGTCAGAATAAATGAACAAGAACATCTAGAATTTGAAATAGAAAAGAGACCCTCCCTATGGTGTTAATATACAGTAATGTTTTGATTACAGCACTATTATTTTAAAGCTTCTTTGTAAATAATGCCAATCTTCTTTAATTACAGAACTACTGTACATCAATAACATTGTTTTTATCCTAATAATACTCTAGACACTAGAGACTCCAGGCCCTTTATTTGTGACACGTTCAGTGTGCACAGGCATTGTGGGATAGCACATGCTCTAGATGTGCTATTGCTCTTGATATGGTATTTTAGTGACAGTTGTGAAAAAGAAATTCAAGTCTGCTAAATTAAGCAGATTACTGATGATGATGATGACGAAGCTGCATTTATTTAGGCTGCTGACTGGGTGGTTTTCCAGGTCTCAGGGATCCTGGGAAAATTTTAAAGTCTAGAATATTAAAAAAAAAAAAAAAACCTGATTCTCATTCTCTCCTCCTGTGCATTTCTTTATATCAGGGCTCTTCGTGTAAAGAGTCCACGGCCTCCAGCAGGTGAAGGGCAAGGCTGTACTGGGCATGGTTTTCGGGGAGCATCTCGATGACTTTGTTGATCAGTTGACTGCTCTGAGACAGAGGGACTGAGGGACAGCGCAGCTCACTGGGGTCCTAGCAACACAAACAATGACACAGATGAGTGTAAGATGATAAGAGTTTTGAGAACTGTGCAGTCTGTGTGATCTCACCATAGCCTTCAGCCAGGTGCAGAGCGTGGGCGGCAGACGGGCCAACAGCTCCATGTTGGGTTTGGTCTGTGACTGGGAATGGAGCAGAGAGAAGGAGAGTCTCTGACCAGTCAACACCAGCAGCTGAGAGCCCAAAACATCCTTGTCCTGCACCTCCATCATCACCTGAGAGATAATAAAAAGAAAAAGTACAAAGAGAAAGTTAAAAACAAGAAATAAAAGATAAAGAAAAGATAAATTAAAGAAAAAAAGATTCTTTAATTCATTAAGAAAGAAATTAAAAAGAGAACAACAAAAAACTAAATAAATCCAAAAGAAAGGATAAAAAAGCAAAAAGAATACTCATTAGAATCTCTATATTTCATTCTTGTTTATATGCTTAGGAGGTTTAACCGTGCGTGTGTGTTACCTCCTCGGCCCGCAGGTCCAGGCCCTGGTTGTAGAGCTCACAGACGAGGTGTCTGCGCAGGATGTCAGTATTGACCTGCAGTAGAGACGAGAGCTCCATACACACAGCCGGCCACATGTCTTCAGCGCCGCTGTGTTTGACACCGTTCTCCTCTGATTCAGCTAGAACCTTCACCCAGCCTGTTAACACGTTCATCAGAAACTACACACACACACAAGACGGTAATACATCAACATTGGCTCAGAGGCAAGCTATAAACATCTTATGATCTGTTATTTAAGAGCCTTTTGGTCTAGATTTCACTGTCACTGTATAAGATGCATGTGACTATAAAATAAATCTTTTGTATAAAATAAATCCATTTTGCATGGAGATGTTCTTGATGGCTGCAGTTCTGCCTCCAGTGCTGAGAGTGGCGCTGTGACTTACCGCTTGTCTCACAGCCACCAGGGTGGGGTCCATGTCTCCACTGGGCAGCAACTGAATGGATGACAAATCTCTGAAAAACGCATTCTTACCCTGTAGGCGATAGAAAAGGACAACAAGAATAAGTTGGCATAAAACAGAAATTTCAATGAATTTTGAGTGAAATGGCTTCTTGAATGTGGAAAAAATGTAGGGATGAACTTGATTTTGTCCATCAGGAATTGAACAGATCATTGTTGTTTAAGTGCTGTGATCTCATATGAGTGACAGGTTGAACATGTCATCAGAGAAGAGATGATGTTGCAAATTTGGGGAGGGGAAGTTAATGTTTTTGGTTAAAGCACCATGGCTAATCAATCACTTCACCGTGTGCGTGTATAAACGCATAATTGTGTGCTTTTACCTTGCTGTCGAACAGGCTAAGCGGTTTCAGACGCAGAGAGAAGGTCATGGTGGCATGTAGCAGTGACGCTAACACACAGTGATGCTGCACGAGTGGATAGTGAACAGACCTCTGATCCAGAGCCAACTCCACTATAGACACTGGACCCTCAGCACCACCCCACACTTCCTCCACACACACATCTGGAGCAGACACTTCCTCCACCGCTGAATCCGCCTGAGAGAGAAAACAAGTTTAGAATATATGTCTCGCTTTTATTTCAACCCATGCATTGCTCATCACTGTAAAATCCACAGTAACTTCAGACATGCTTCCGCCCATGCATCCAGTTTAATCAGTCCTTACTCTGGAGAAAAAAGGAAAGGAAGGGAGAAAAGAGGAAGATGAGACCTCCATCAGGGCCTGCAGTAACTGCACACAAGAGCCCAGGAAACTCCTCACAGCTGCATCTCCCATTCCTACATCCTAAAAACACACACATATATACGTTATTGAATTAAATGAAACAGATCTGAATTTAATTTATGCTTTGTGACTTCTCTTACCCGTCTGCACAGCCGGTCTTTAGGTGCCTTTCCCACCTATATCAACACATGCACAGTCAGTCAATTATTGAATCTTAAATGCAACACATGAAGACTAAGAGCCAGAGTACACAGAAATGCAAACCTTTTCCATTAGGAAGGCAGCAGCCGAAAACCGCTTGACTATGAAGGTCTGCCACATCATAGCAGAGACTCCTGAGAGAAGAGCATAGATGAAGGATAGAGAGTTATCACATGGAATTCCTTCTGTTGTGAAGAAATAAGCTTTCATTAGGTCAATGTATGCCAAATATCTCTTACCCAACTGAATGTGAGGATTGGATATCATCTTCAAAAACTCCACTGACCACTCTAAGTACTGCCCCACCTGAAGAGAAAGAAAGAGACGAAAAGTCATCCATGACGGCTTGATATTTCTCCAGTAGAAAATTGCAAGAAATTCCAGTTTCTCTAATACTCCTTTACTTTTATGAACAAGTACTTAGAAATAAAGAAATGCAATTCTTTCACAAAATGAATTACCAAAAACAAAAAGCCGTATTTTTTCCAGTAATGTCTAAAACAATAACCAGATCTCAGTTACTAACTCTGTTAAGAAAGCTTTGAGATTGTTTAAAGACTTTACCTCTGGGTCTTTGTTCCACTGGACCACGTTTTCCCAGCTACAGTGAGCAAACATCACATCAGGAGACAGAGAATTTGGGAACCGCTGACACACACAACCCAGCAGCTCTAAGACGACACACACACAGATGCTTCAGTCAAACGCATAGCTTAAAGAACTATTATAAAAGGAAACCACCATACAACAATTTAAAATGATCTAATTTCTAAGTAACTTGATCAGGGATCTCCAGTTACCCTCCAGTTTCTCCTCCCCGCCCTGCTGTGCTGGCTGTTGTGTGGGTTCATTCTCTCCCCTCCGCTGCAGGATATCCCTCAGGAGATCTGGAGACACACCCTGTCTGAAGATCAACTTCGAAACGCAGTCTGCTACACCACCTAAAGACAAAAAATGAAAATAAGAAAACATTACAAATTATATAATTTAATTTTAGCTTGTATGAAAGCAGATATATTTCCAGTATACACAAAAGTTTTCCAGTATACTCAAAAGTTTTGGGTCGGCAAAATGTATTAAATGTTTTTAAAAGAAGTCTCTTATGCTCACCAAGGCTGCTTTACTTAACCATGAATTACAGAAAAAACTAATATCGTGAAATATTACTACAATTTAAAACAACTGTTTTCTATTTTACTATATTTCTAAATGTAATTTATTCCTGTGATGGCAAAGCTGAATGTTCAGCAGCCATTCTTTAATGAATATAAACGTCTGTTCAATTTAATGCATCTTTGCTAAATAAAAGTATTAATTACAAATATAAAAAAAAAATAGTCCAAACTTTGGAACAGTAGTTTATGTGTGTTTTATGTACCTCTGCCACTCTCTAATAGTGTTTTGACCGAGCAGCGTGTGACAGCGCCACCTGTAGATCCCTGAGGAGACGGCAGGCAGAGCAGCGTCTGCAGAGCAAGAACATCCTCCAACTGCTTTATACACACCGCCCACTGCTCCAGCTCCAGAGAAACACATTCCCACTCCTGAAACTGCACAGAGAGAGAAAGCGTTACACACATACTGCACCAACTCTACAGATACAGAAACACACGCACACACACACACACACACACACCTTGCTCTCTGCCAGCCTGGTGATGGCATTCTTGGCTACACGATGAGCGACTAGAGCAGCCAGTAGTGCGGCGGCAGAGCTCTCAGACTGAACACAAGCTGTGCGCACCTGCTGCCACCAGGGTGAGACACACTGGCCGTCCCATGACTCATCCACCGCTCCTGACACACATACACACACAGAATTAAAATGTTAATATACTGGATAAAAATACAAGCTGATCTCTCTCACAGATGATGTTAAAGACCTTTCATGGAGCTGAGGGTGGACAGCAGCGTGTGCAGGTGTGAGACGGCATCTGGGCACTTCAGCACATCCTTCTCTTTGTTCAGCCAAACTGACAAAAGCAAAGACTGCCAGAGAGACATAAAAAAGCAGAAATTACATTTAAGCAAATTCACATTATATTCCAACCCTTCCTTTTTTTTCTTTATATCACTTACCAGTAGCTGCTGAGGGCTAATGCCACTTTCCTGCAGAGTCTCACACACTCTTTGTAAAGGACTCTGACCAGACAGACAACCCCAGAACAGGAAACTACCTGAAATACACACAAAAATCACATTTGTGATGCACCAATACTAAGATTTTGAATGATATTTTATTTTCACGTTATTGCAAATAATTGATAGTACAGAGAATTCTACACTATTGACTAAATAAATTAAAAATGAAACATTAAGGACTACAATTTTAAATGCTACAAATGAGTGCACAACATCAAAACATACATGAAAAATTCATATTCATTTTGAGATTTGCTAAAGATTCCATTTAACAGTGTTATTAAATGAACGTTTTTAAAGATGAACTTCAAAGTCGTGATGAAAGAGACATAGGGACGGATCTTTACTTCTGTATTTTGACATACATTCGAGTGTAATGGATTATAGAAAAAGAAAAACAGTAGGGCAGAGAGGCATGCATCGTGGTAATCTCGTGAACACGTGTCGAAGACTGACACAGAAGAGAAGAAATTGTTGAATGAAGTCATTATTTTTGTTTTCTTTGCACACAAAAAGTATTCTTGTAGATTCTTTAACATTACGGCTGAACCACTGATGTCACATGGACTATTTTAACAATGTCCTTACTACCTTTCTGGGCCTGGAACATGTCAGTTGCGTTACTGTCGGGCCAGAAAGCTCTCGGATTTCATTAAAAATATCTTAATTTGTGTTTCGAAGATGAATGAAGGTCGCATGGGTTTGGCACAACATGAGGGTGAGTAACTAATGACAGAATTATAATTTTTGGGTGATCTATCCCTTTAAAAAAAGTCGATAACCTGTGTGGTATCAATATTTTGTGCATCCTTAAAATGAATACTTAAACAAAATGTAAACATTAATGCACTTAAAAGAAGCATAAAAATAATGCACAATGAAATAAATACCCAGTTGGGTCCAATCGGTATCAGGTTGTTTAATCACTCTGAGCTCTCCATTCACCCACTCCAATTGAGACAGAAATGTTCGGACTGGCAGTGGCCCACTTGAGTCTTGAGCAAATGAGACACAGGGCCGAGACTTCATCTCTGTGAATCGCTGCAGGACTGGGCCAACACGAGCAAGATCCTCCTCAATTCCAGAAAATGACTGCTGTATGGAAAGTAGAAGCGTTTAGTTCAAATCCTAGTGTGAAGAGGATACATTAGTTTAGGTCAACAGGATGATGTCTGTATTACGCACGTGTTCTGGTTCAGTGGGTGATGTATCTGGTGTGTGCAGTAATTGAACGTCTGTGTAGAGCTGGAGAAGTTTGAGCTGGGATGAACAAAACTGCAGCAACGACTCATCAACCGCTTCAGGATCTAACACAAACACACATGAAAAACAGATCAAACATTGACATAAGTGTTTAAATATAAATAATACACTACGCCCAGTAAGGACTGAGGGTGTTACCTTGTTCTTTCAGGCTAGCCAATAATGCACGAGTGACATTGGTCAAACAGGACACTGGTGCAGTCTTATTGGACAGAAGTGACTCCAGGGCCTGTCAATCAATCAGATATTTTATCAAATAATTTGTTAACATATATATGTTTGTGTATGTCTGTTTTACTAACCTGTTTCTTAACAGCTGGATGTTTAATGTCCAGTAACACACTTTGTGCTTCACTCTCAAGCAGAGCTGTCAATCAAAGGTTAAAGGTAAACTCAAACATGTGTAATAGAACTAAAATATAACATTGGGTAGTGGTTCTTAATTTTTTTTGGATGACAACAAAGCATATGCATGGTATCTCATGAATATTAATGAGGTAGATCTGACCTGGCTCCACCTCCCTGCTCCTCAGTAAAGTTGTGAGTCTCCTCAGCAGGTGCATGTCTTTAGCGCGCTCGCTCTTCTTATCACTGACCAACACACAGAACAGACACATTTGCACTAACCAGCATTGTTTGTGTGTTCGTGAATATTAATGTCCACACGTTCATGAATATTTATGTTTGAGCGTGCACCTGAGTGCCAGGTGGAAAGGTACGGTGACAGCTCTCAGTGCTCCATTAACCGGGTCAAACAGACACACTTGTTGTGTGTGGATTTGCCAGCCCTGACTGGTTACACTGTTCACACCCATTAACCTGTGACCTGCGTACAGCAGCCTGAAAGAGAGAGACATGAATGAATATGCAATTTCAGATGGTAGCCATCAGGAGTGTTGTTTTTAGGTTTTGTGTACCTGCAGTGTTTGCCTACAGTAAAAGCCCCTACTCGTGGTCCATGCTGAGTTCCCCACACCTCTAAAATACCCCTACGTGGGGCGTAAATTACGAGAAACTGGGCATGCCGGCGGGGCATAGAAGGAGATGTGGCTAGATCTCTCTCCCCACGAGCCTCTGACACCTGCACCCATCCGAGCTGAGCATCACGATAGCCTGCATGCACATAAAACAGATATTAAGAAAAATATTTTTGTTTATATACACTTCTGTTCAAAAGTTTGGGGACAAAAGTTCTTTTTTAATGTTTTTGAAAGTCTCTCATGCTCAGCAAGGCTGCATTTATTTGATCAAAAATACAGTAAAATTGTAATAATATTGAAATACTATTACAATTTAAAATGAGTATTTTCTATTTTAATAACAGACAAAAGGTGAATTTTCAGAACCCATTACACCAGTCTCAGTGTCACATGAACTTTCAGAAATAATTCCAATACGCTGATTTGGTGCTCAAGAAACATTTCTTATTATAAGGAAATTATAATAAGTGCTGCTTAAAATGAAACTGTGATACTTTTTAATGTCTTAATGTTTGAAGATAACAAAAAATGTAAAAGTGTAACTGTTCAATATTGTCATATGAACAAACAGTCCATAATGATACTGATTTAGGTAACAGCTGTGATGCTTTGCGTGCGTTTGTTAAGTGAAGCATTTATCACACGTATTCAAATCCTGTGAGTCACAAGTTGTTTTGTGCAATTGAATAGGAACAGGCTCATAAGATGCCTGTTACAAATCAGACTACATTAGTAGCACTTCACTGCTCACCCTTCCACATCCTGATAGCGATGCCTCGTGCCACATCCAGCAGCGTGACTCTGCCAAAGTCATCTGTGACTCCAGCCATAGTGTTACATGGAGAGAGACAGACAGACTCGCCATGTCGACGAGAATCTGGAAGACCAAACCTGAATAAAAGCAGAAAAATGAAATTGTGCTCTTAAATTAGTTAAATATTGTGTATGTATATGATTACAAGAAGGTAAAAGGCAATGATGTGCATGATGAGAGGTAGTTTGACTACACATGGAGTTACCTAACAGGAAGGGCTGTGGCTGGCTCCACTTTTGGCTTCTGTTTCTGCACTGACTCCTCTTCATTTTTACTCTTCCATCCCAACCAACCACTAAGCAGGAAGTAAAGAGAGAGGCAGAGACAAAGAATGAGTAAACATGGAGTGAAACTGAACATGACATGCCAGTGCTAGTAAGAGCCAAGAGTTCAAATAACCAAGACACACAGACCTGGCAGCACTGAACAGAGCTGATGTGAGTTTGCTGGCCACAGCCAGAGCCACATGGGAGAGAAGAGGCTGAGAACTACCCTGAGATGGGAGAGAGAGAGGAAAAATGGCCATAATCAACAAGAACAACTACAAACAAGCCACAGACACCAACAACAGACCGATGAAACAAGATGTGATTCTGTGTGTGTTTGTACCTCTATAGCATAGTAGAACCCAGTGTAGGGTCCACCTCCCACTGTGATATACTGACTCATAGCAGGAGGACTTCCTTTAACCGAAGCATGAAATCCTCCAAGGATAGATGCATTTTTCATCTGATCGAACACACTCAGAGTGGTAATACCTGAAAGAGAAAGACATTACCTCACACTGCCATTCAAAAGTTTTACATCAGTAATTTTTTGAAGGAAATTAATAATTTTATTAAGCAATGATGAATTCAACTGATTAAACTGATAAAACATTTACAATGCTACAAAAAATTCTATTTCAAATAAATGTTGTTTTTTCAACTGTCTATTCATCAAAGAATCCTGAAAAATGTATCACATTTTCCAAAAAAATATTAAGCCGCACCAGTTTTAAAATTGATAATAATAAAAAATGTTTTTTGAACACCAAATCAGCATATTAGAATGAAAATTTTAGATAAAAAAAAGAAACTGTAAAGCCCTGTTCACACCAAGAACGATAACTATAAAGATAACGATAACAGCGTCCACACCAGCGAACGATATCGTCTGTTTATTCTAAGCGCACGTGCGTCTGCCGCTTTAAATTCTCAAGCTTGTTGTAGCAGGATGGATTCTGATTGGCTGTCAATGTTTGTATCGTTCATCATCAATCTTTCTGGAAATGATTCCAATCATATTGTTTCTCTGTGCCTTTATCGTTATAGTTGTGGTGTGGACTCTGCTATTCTTTAATATTGAGAACGATTTTTAGAACTATATCTTTATCGTTATCGTGCTTGGTGTGATCGGGCCTTTAGAAGTCTCTCTTGTACCTATGCTGGAATGGTCTGTAATTGTGTCCATGTCTTGCAGGCCCCATTTCTTATAGGCCAGTGGTGGAGGTTGGATGACATCACTTCCTGCTGCTGCAGCTGAAACCGATGCAGGGAAAAAAACGGGTGAAAACAAATAACATGACAGACTAAATTAAAAATAGGTAAGGTATTACTAGTCACATGACAACCTGGTCAAAGTCTCACTCTCCTACCTCTGGCAACCTGGTTTCGACAGGCACGTAAAGACTGGAAGAGACTAAAGCCATCGATGGTGACAAGGGCTGCTGGGTACAGAATACTGAGCTCCTCGTGCTGATAGAGAAACAGGCATTTCAACATCTAATCAGAACGTCATCAAAGTAGGCAGATGTCTACTGTTTAAGATGTCATGTTTAACCTTGCTAACAATTTCTTAACAAATTCTTTGTGCAGAACTGAACACATCAAGTCAGTGTAAGAGGTATCTCTACCTGTTCAGTTACTCCAGGATGACGTGGAATCTCATAGGTGCGACACTTCAGTCGCAGCACGGGATCTTCATGCAACAATTGGGCCAACAGAAGAACACCACTCTATACACACACACACACACACACAC
>NW_015549612.1:449965-461271 GCF_001515605.1 Sinocyclocheilus anshuiensis
ACACACACACACACACACACACACACACACACACACACACACACACGGTGGATTAGACCAGTGGCTGTGCTGATACTGGTCTGATTTTGATTAAATATGACATATAGCTGTTTATTAAACATATCAATTCATTAGAGTCTGAACTCAGCTGGTAAATTTATAGGTCACAAAACATCACAGTACCTCTGTGTAGAAACGGACATATCCTGAGCTGAATCCAACCACAATACAGGTCCAATCAGGCCGACCGGTAGAACTCCTAAATACATCATGAGCACATACATTACCTTTTGAGGTTGGTTAATTTTTACAAATATTTTTGAAAGAAGTCTGCATTTATTGATCCAAATTACAGTAAAAAATAGTAATATTGTGAAATATTGTAATTAAACAACTGTTTTCTATTTTAATATATGTTCAAATGTAATTTATTTCAGTAAAAAATTGTAATATTGTGAAATATTGTAATTAAACAACTGTTTTCTATTTTAATATATGTTCAAATGTAATTTATTTCAGTAAAAAATTGTAATATTGTGAAATATTGTAATTAAACAACTGTTTTCTATTTTAATATATGTTCAAATGTAATTTATTTCAGTAAAAAATTGTAATATTGTGAAATATTGTAATTAAACAACTGTTTTCTATTTTAATATATGTTCAAATGTAATTTATTTCAGAAAAAAAAATTAATATTGTGAAATATTGTAATTAAACAGCTGTTTTCTATTTTAAAATGTAATTGATTTCTGTGATGCCAAAGCTGAACGCTCAGCAGCCATTACTCTAGTCTTCATTGTCACATGATTCTTCAGAAATAATTTTTATATGCAAATTTGCTGCCCAAGGAACATTTCTCGGTATTTTCAATTTTGAAAACAGTTGTGCTGCTTAATATTTTTGTGGAATTCTTAGCTGAACAGAAATCTTTTGAAACAAAATAAAAGTCTTTACTTCCATTGTATACAGAAGCATGTATGCGAGTGTGATGTTCTTACCTCTTCTGGCTGGCCAATGGAATACAGATAACACTACTGATACACTCCCTGTGGAAAGAACAGACCAAAAAATGGAAAACCAGTGAAACAGATTTTTGCCACTCTTTATTTCTTTATTTTTGCTCTTCTGCCTCTTATCTTTCAACGATTTACAATCCTCTTTATAATAAACATATCTTTTTATTAAACATTTACAAACTCCTTTACTTATAATTCTGCTCAGTCCTTCGTTTCTGTCTTGTAACTCATTCTGTCTTCTTTGTGGGATTAAATCCCTTCATGGTATTTCTCATAAAACCATCCAATCCTGACCCTCCCCTCTCCTCTTCCGTCTCTCACCCCTCCTCAGCACTCAGTGTTCCACTCCAGGTCACAGCGAGGGTCATTTCCTCCTGCCCACTCTCGTCTGTCCGCCACTTAGCTGCCAATCAATCAATCGATCAATCAATTCACATACGAGTTATACCAATCAATAAACAGTAAAGAAGAGATTAATCACTGCTGTGTGTATGTGTGTGTACCAGAGAGAAATGCGGCTTTGTGCTCTCGAGCGATGACCAGCAGATCTGAGCAGGGCGAGAGAGACAGCACACAGTCCTGTAACCAGGGGGCGCTCTGCTGCTGCTCCCCCTCTTCAGCCTAAGAGAAGAACATGCAGGATTCAGGGGAAAAACGGGTTTTTATGGTGGATTTATGTTATTTTGTGGTCATTATGAATTGTCTTTGTATGGAAAAGAGAGGTGCGTAAATTCCTTAAAAATGTCAACTTTTGTCTTCCACAGAAAAATAATAACATACAGGTTTAGAATGACATTTCGTTGAGTAAATAATGACAATTTTCATATCTTTTAATACAAACCTGAGCTCCAACCTCTTTACCATCAGGATTCTCCCAAGAGCCCCAGTCTGAGTCATCCCACGTTAACTCATTCTCTAGAGATAGAGAAAAGGATGTGCTGTAAATAATGTAGTCAGCGAGGATTAATCTATTCACATTAAACAGTCAGTCGGCTCGATCTGGTGTCCTTCAACCTCTGTGAGAGTTCATACACAGTCTCATCTTCTTTTTCATCCCCTGCATGCTCATTTCTCTCTTACGCCTCTATGGCCAAGTGTTTTGACACAAATCACCTGCCAATCACATGACAAAATCATGAATGCAAGTTTTACCTCATTTACAAACTGTTAATATACCCTTTCCTTTTTCTTTTCTCCCTGTCTTTCTCTTCGTCTGTCTTTCGTTCATTCACTGTCTCTAACGCAGTCATGTGTTTCAGGACCTTTCTGCAGGATGACTCATTCACCAAGGGCAAATACACCTCCCTTCCTCCCTTCATCTCTCTCTCTTTCTCTCTGCAGGGAGTGAATAAGTTATTTTGCATCACAGTCAGACAATTCACTTTTCATTTTTTCAAAATTCACCAACACATACAATTTACTTATTATTAGCTCAGTATAAAAAACAGTATATTTAATATATTTTAACTCTAAACCTATGCCTCACACAGATCGTTCTGCATTTATATATTTGAATTAAAACACTGTTTACTAAGTCACAGTCGGATTTATTATCGTTGTGGGGACATTGTGGCGTATGCAAAGCAAAACCCAACACACAGCCTGTCAGTCCCTGGTCATGACTGTGTTATTCTGCTTTTACCTATCGAAAACCACTTTCCAACTTTACCAATCATCCAAGCCGAACCCCACACACCCGAACTGACACCCATAAATCACTGAACAACCGCAGTGCAGGAGAACCATCATTAAACTGGACTTTACATATACACACACACATACTGACTCCAGCAGTACCTGCTTGTGTTTTCTCTTCCTCGGTTCCGGCGCTGTTGTGCTTGGGGAACAGAAACTCTCGCACCTGTCTGAGCTCCTGGACCCGGCCGAAATCCAGCAGACAGCAGGACATGATTCGGGCGGAACCGGACCCAAAAACCTGCGGAATCTACGACATAAACCCTCCACCCGCTGCGCGAACCGCCTCTTAGTGTGTTTATGAGCCTGTCAGTGAAGTTTGTGAGGTTGTCGAGTGGTTTTTTTTGGACCCGAGCGGGTCAGAAGATCCAGCTGAGGTGTCAGTATGTTGTTGTGCTGCGAGTTTGGGATGACATACACATCCGCTGTAGACACGCTAATCGCGCGGTTGCCCCCTGCTGACCTGGAGGACACGCACGTTTAAATTCTATTCATTGATTTTCTATTAATATAATATAATATAATATAATATAATATAATATAATATTGTCAGAGTACAGAACTCTTTTCTGAATGAGGCAGTTTCCTCAGAGATGAAGATAACAGATCCTTTCGTTCGGTATGCTAATTATTTGAGCACCTTTACACAAGAAAAAAAAATGCATATGTAAGCTATGAATAAATATATAACAGTTATATATTAATATATAACATATATTTTGAAGTTATGTGTTTATGTTGTAATGATTAGCATTACACAGATACAAAACAAACATCACATATATATGAATGTTATGACCTGTTGGTGACATTTTAAAATTAAAGAGTACTTTGATTAAGAGAATATATGATATTAAATAATTAGAGGGCTAGTTGTCACACTTGATTGTTTTCTTTATCGACACATACGTTAACATTGTGGACCTTGTTGTCACAGTGTATGGGGTATGGAACCTGACATAAAAAAAAAATGAAATAAAAACAAAACTAAAATTTAAAAGGTAGCCGACAAATTATCAAACAACTGTTTTGGCCAACAAATACTGTAATTAATACATTTATAACATTTTCAACACAACACATTTTTATATATGAATGTCTGTCAGTGTGATTTTATTGTTAATTTATTTTCACTGTCACTGATCAATCTCCTTCACCTCACAGAACAGGGTCAGAGACTGCAGGCTTGTTCAGTTGCTGAGAAACAGGCAGCTAGGTTGTTGGCTGGTTGAGATCTGTGCAGGCAGTGTCGCACTCCAGCTGCTGACAGCTGGCCTCTTCCTGCTGTTTATCTGGCTCCTGGCGGAACTGCACGTGGTGCTGCCCTGCCTCATTCTCTGTGGCTGCCTCTTTGATGGGCAGTGAACGCAGCCTGGACCTGGATTACAGCTCCTGTAAGGGCTAAAGCGGTGGAGAAGACGCCGCACACTGATGGACGCTCAGAGGGAACAAGGTCATAACCTTGTGATCGAACACTCATGATGAACTACACTAAAATCCCCCAAAATACACCATTAAAGTTGAAGTTGGGCACTATAGAATCACTATATCACAGGAAATTTCACAGCTGGAAGTACATCAGGCAATAACCATCAAAATGACTGTATTTGGTGAAATTTTGAAGAGCAACTGTAAATGTGACCACACCTAAAGGTTTTTGTCTTTACAAAGTTTGCTTTTCCAGTTAAAAACTTCACTTAAATGAAATGTTCCTATCATTCAAATTTGAACTGATATTCTGCATCCCGTTTGCTTCGTCAGTTCAAATTAAGGAAAAATCATGTCCCTAACATCTTATTAGTCAACTGAAGGAACATGTCCTACTTTACTGTATCTTTAAAACACAAAGCTCAGATTACTAAGGACAGACTTCATATGCACAAAAACAGCAGCAGAGGCAAAATTTTGATTCGATCGATTAAAGAAATTTATTCAGGTCATTAAACGAATCAATCTTGTGAAATTTCAGACGGCACAATTTTAGCTCATTGTCTGCATTGAAATAGAGCCTGACCCTGCATGGACGGAGTACCCATGACAACAGACCACAGATTGTCCTCGTCCACACTTTCCAGCACTGGCGAGTTACAGAGCTGCTTATTTTAATGAAACACTTGGAAAAATTCTGCTGAACAGCATCCAGAACTATGGTCTCCGCCACTTTAATTAGCCTGGTATTTATACGCTTGCTAAGGGACACAAACACAGAGGAGGCAAAGAGAGTTTTCTTCCATTTAATAAGTTTGAAGCCCACTTATACAAAACTCATGAACTGCTTTTAGAACATTTTGATAGCTTTCCCAACATTTGGAAATAAATTAAGGAGAAGAAGTAAACGGCAACACACAAAAATAAAAACATTAAAAAAGAATGAATTATGACTAGCTGAATATCGACGTGAGGAAATGCATCCCTCACAGAAAGGCATTGTTTAGTCACATGTGCTACTCTTTTAGGTAATAAGTTCTTAAACAATTCCAATAGAATCAGTTTTAACCTTCAAATTATGTTGGGGAACTTCAAACAAGTGCAATTCTTTAATATTGAACCAATACTTGGAGGCTCTACTTCTTCTTATCCAATGAAAAAATGGCTGGTGGATTACGTCCTTTCAGACAGATTATTACTGACATGTACAAGGGTCATGCAAAGAAGTGTTATGCCGTGACACTTTTCTCCTGAATTATTACTATCGTAAGACATAAAACCAGCACGTTAAACAGAAGTCTATAGAGTTTCGCTGTAAATCCCAGAGGTATTAAGAAAACAGAACATGCAATGCCGTTTGTAAATGCAGCTGTGCAAATGTGTGTGTGTGTGTCACGGTATCCGAGTTAAAATCCCTTTTCCAGCTCTGTCCACACTGACCTAGTTTATTGACAATGGATTGTGTCCGTGTTCATGTAAAGTGTCTGCTGACCTGTGATCAAGCACCCTGACAGAGTTAAGTGTGTGTTTGTGTGTGCGTGAAAGCCTCTGGTCTTGAAACTTCAGAGTGTAGCGAAATACACAACAACCTTCAAATACTTACAATCGCCACTCTTTCTTTATGAATCAACATTAATGTTCAATAATCAAAGAGTACTGAAGTAAAGTTTAATAAAATGCTTATATATCAGGACACTACTGAGATCTTCGTGTGAGAGAATGAGTGTGTATTTTGCTCTGGGTTCTTTGTAGAGCATCTCAAGAGTTGCTTCCCAAAGCAGTATTATTATTGTTATTATTATGTTATTAAAATACCAATAAACAAACAAGCAGAGCAAAAGAAAAGAGAATTCGACTGGTCACAGCAAAATTTCTGTACACAAATTTTAAGAAAAGAGAAAGAGGTTTGGCAGAGCGAATAGAGAGAATTGGGAAGGTAAAGCTGCCCCAGGTAGGGATAGTTTGCTGAAGGTGGGGGGATGAAGGGTGTGGTTCTGGGTGGCGAGCCGCTCACCTCTTCTTGGGGGCTTGGGCCGTACGGGGCGGGGTCACAGGTCGTCCTGAGTTGACCCCGCTGTACTGATACTTTGCCTTCTTTTCTGATGGCTTCAGGATCTGAGAGAGAAAAGAGAGTGTGTGAATGTACTGTGAGAGTTCAATGCATGTGTGTGCGTGCGTGTTGATGATAACTAGGGGTGTAAGAAAATATCGTGAGTATCGCGATAATTTGTTTGGCAATACTGTATCGATTCACAAAAACGGAATATCGATATTTAAAAAAAAAAAATCATACAAGATTCATGGCAGTTGTTTCATTTTGAGTTTATATCCCGACCGCTAGATGGCAGTCTTCATCTCTGAACTTAAATCGTGACAGGAAATATTAGCATTAGGGCACGCCACTAATGTTAGCATTAATATAGTTCGCTGCTAGTAATGGAGGATGAAAGGAGTTGTTCCAGTTCCCGTTTCGGTGTACAAAGTTGAAGTGTAGCGTCATTTGGGCTTTTAACGTCCATCGCGGTTACTGTGGCGCGGGCGCCGCCTCGGTTCCGCCACTTGCCGCGTCCCGAAAGAGCCTTCGCGCGGGGTGCGGCGGGCGGTAGGGTCGCCGCGCGACTGCAGCTTTCTCTCGTGGTGGGGGCGTTTTGTGCAGTTGGGGCGGTGCTCGCGTCGCGGTCTCGGCGATTCCACGCGGAACATAAATACAAACTGAAAAACCTGTGAAATCCAAGTGGAAAGGTTCTGAGAATGTTTAACATCTGTATTTATTATAAAATTGTTTTATTTTCTTTAGAAATCCCGTAAGCACTTTACTTTTCATTGATATTAAGCAGATGTCATTCTTTTGTTCAGATCAAAATGTTATGACATTGTATGTTACAATTGTAAACTTAAAATGTGAACCTTTAAAGCAGGGTCTAAAAAATATATGGTCTTTTTATAAAATACATATTATACATTTAACTAGGATCCTGCAAGCAGTTTAATTTTTCCCCCTTGACTCGTACTGCACAAAAAGTGGTTCAATAATGTTGAATGTTACAGGGACTGATTATTGCAAATGCAGATCCCACTGTGTTCTGCTTAAATAATTTTTATTTATTTTATTTATTGCTAAGGTTTGCATATGGTGGTGTGTTCTTTATGACAGCTTTCCTAAAAAATATCCTATTCCTAAAATAAGAAATATCCCAATATATTGCCTTGCTTACAGTATCGTAATGTATCGCAACATATCGTATCGCAACCGCTGTACCGTGATACGTATCGTATCGCCAGATTATTGCCAATACACAACCCTAATGATAACACACCTGAAAAGAGCACATGAGTGACTCATCCACACTCATCATTCCACCTGCGTTGTCAAACTCCCCGCAGTAGTTTGGAGCTGAGAACAGAGTGACCAACTGCCGCTTTGCAAAGAACTCATAACCATCTTCAACCACCTGCGAAACACGACACACTCACTAAAATTAAAACACAATCTACATATAGAAGCCTTAACCACAATTATTCAAAGTTACAGCATGAATAGTGGATCCTGACTGGTTAAAATGATTTGGTACCTGATGTGCCCTGCAGATTAGGTCCAGATCGTGGCGGTTGAGGAATTTGCTGACTACGTCAGCACCGAAAGTGAATGAAACGCCACGATCGTTCTCCCCCCATCCCTGAACGTCCTTATCTGGGTCCGACCACAGCAAATCACACAGCAACCCTGTGAGACCAAGAGACAGAGAATATGTATCTGTGATAATATTTCATTCCATCAAAATGTGTTGTTTAAATAATGTCTTTATTAGTGGTCAACTAATATTAAATGTAAATGCAATAAAACTTTATACTAGGTGACTGAAATAAATTTAAATCTGGAAATAAATGAAAACAAACTCAAACGGAAATAAATTAAACCTACATTACAAAAAAAAAAAACTAATACAAATTACAGCAGCATAAAACAAAAAAAACAAAAATTAAAATTCTAAAAATAAAAGCGAATTTAAAATATGAATAAAAACTAGCTATAAAAATAGCCTTCCTTTAGCATTACATTAGCAACACCAAGATCATGTGTTCGATTCACAGGGAAAGCAAGAACTGATAAAATATACCATGAATGCAATATAAGTCTTTTTGGATAAAAGCATCTGACAAATGCATAAATGTTAAAGTAAACTATAGTACACACAATAAATAATACTAAAATAATACTGTAGAAGATATAATTGTTAAACACAATTTAATTGTAGGAAATGCAGAAAAAAAAGAAAAGAAAAAAAAAAAAGTATCCATTGTCAAGGTTGTCAGATTTTACAAGAGAGACATTAGTGATTTAACAAGTATTTGTTTTTGTCATATGTGCGCATACACACCTGTATCTGGGACGTCAGTTGGTCGCATAATCCGACGAATCTGTTCCATTGACTGCAGATCAGGAGAGAGACCTAGAAGATGGACATAAAAGAGACAAGTCGTTGACAGAAGAAGTGTTACAAAGAGCATGCATTAATATTTTTAGACTCAGCTGGCCTATTTCATCAGGCCAAGAGTCACTTCTATAAAACTATCCACCTTACGTTCACCCGTTCTCACCTCCATGGCAACAGAAAATCTTCTCATCTATGATGGCAGCAATTGGGAGGCAGTTGAAGCAGTCTGTGAACGTCTTCCAGAGTTTTATGTTGAACCTGCGCTTGCCTGCAACCGACAAATATACATACTCATAACAATAAAGTATGATCCGTGACCTGAAAGTTTGTTCAGTGGGAGAGAAATCAATATGATTTCAGATCGTTTGGTGTGGGCGTGTGTTAACGTTTGGTGTATTTATATTTATGCATGCGCTCAGACACTCACACTCATCATAGAAGCCATAGATACGGTTGATGGAGGCGCACTCGTGGTTTCCCCTCAAGAGGAAGAAATTCTCAGGGTATTTGATCTTATAGGCCAGTAGGAGGCAGATGGTCTCCAAAGACTGTTTCCCTCGGTCCACATAATCACCCAGAAAGAGGTAGTTTGCCTCCGGTGGAAAACCGCCATATTCAAACAACCTCAAACACACACACAGGGGTCTCAGGTGAGCCACAGAGAGAAGAGAAATGACCTCAAACCTATCCTCATTAAATCCATATTTATAACCTGCTCTACTTACACGCTGATTTCCAAAACCTTGAGAGATGGTGAGGAAGGAATGTAATTAAAACAGTGGAGATGTTCTTCGCTCTGGAGAAGGGGAGTATCGAACCTACCACAGATTTTAAGTGGAGCCTCCAACTCCAGCAGGATGGGCTGACTGAGAAAGATCTCTCGAGATTTAATGATAATTGACAAAAATCAATAAAGGTATATGGATTTTGGCAGATTAGGATTCAGAAAAAAAAAGAAAAGAAAAATGGCCTAAAGATTTCAACACCCGAAATTCAGGTTAATGACTCGCACGCACACACACACACAGAGATGTTCTTCGCTCTGGAGAAGGGGAGTATCGAACCTACCACAGATTTTAAGTGGAGCCTCCAACTCCAGCAGGATGGGCTGACTGAGAAAGATCTCTCGAGATTTAATGCAAAGTCCTCGAACTTCTGCTTCCGTCATCTGAACGATCTTCCCTGGACGACATCCTCGCACTGGAACAGTAGACATCAACATTTGTTAACATCTGGTTAACATAATTTTCTAAGTGTGACAACTTTATTGCAGCCTCAATAACTGGGTCATATGTGGAATTTTCTAATCACTCAATGCTCATATTGGCCCACTTATCATACAGTCATCCACTGAAACATATTGCACACAAAAATAGACTTTCACAATCTGGCAAACTGACTCTGATCTGATTGATCAGATTTTTAATGCCTGGAAACAAAGGCATGTTTATAAGAAGCCACATAAGCACTTCGGAGGAAGAACTAAGCACTGGATTTGCCAAAGGTTGGATTGTGACATTAAATTTTTGGAGGACATTTAGACTTATGTTCGGCGGGCTAGATATCTACGAGAAGAACTATATATTTTGTTTTTTCCCCCCTAAATGAATACTAGGAATTAATCTGTGCTTATTAATTGAATTATTTTTTTTTCCCCCACACTGGTCTTTTACCATAGTAACCATTTAAGATTGGCATTTTTGCAAAGTGGACCTTGTCAATAGTCAAAAGTCTTGCTGTGCGAGATGTCAAGCTGACAATGACACCTGATGCCTAATGTGACAAATATATATATAAAAAAAAACACACTATAAAAAAACCCCTTTGATTTAACTTATAATACTTTTATTGGAACATTTTCTTATGATTTACACTACCGTTCAAAAGTTTGGGTTCATTAAGAAATTAATAATTTTATTCAGCAAGGATGCATTAAATTGACTTAAATTACAAATACCTTTACATTGTTACAAAAAATTTAATTTTTTCATATAAATGCTATTATTTTTAATTTTCTATTAATCAAAGAATCCTTGAAAAAAAAACATGTATCACGGTTTCCACAAAAATATTAAACAGAACAATGGTTTTTAACATTGATATTAACATTAAATCAGCATATTAGAATGATTTCAGAAAGTCATTTTACTGAAGACTGAAGTAATGGCTGCTGAAAATTCGGCCTTGTCATAGGAATAAATTACATTTTAAAATACAATTCCAATCCAAAATAGTTATTTTAAATTATAATAATACTTATCGTTTTCCTATATTTTTCATTAAAAAAAAAACAACCTTTCAAAATCATTGAAAAATCATACCAACCCCAAACATTTGAACAGTAGTGTACATTTTATAATAAATAAACATTTCGATACGTCTTGCTCACAATAGTGATGTCAGTGAATTCTGCTGTTTGTGTGAGTGGGAATCTTGAGAGTGTCTGGAATTCTGCAGGAATGTTCCCGCCTTGGCAAACACAGCCGAGACTGTTAAACAACCATTTTGCAGAGTAGTTTGTCTAAGAACTTAATTTGATGGAAAAAAACTACAAGCGAGAACCTGTAGCCACAATTCACTCTGAGACGTGGAGAATGACAGATTAGAAAAGTGTGTGTGGGGAGAAAAAGTAGAATAGCTGAGAGACAGTATATATGTCACAGAGAAGGAAAAGTTGTGCTCTTTTCTTACAGCCATGATTACAGTTATATAATAGCACTAACCATTT
>NW_015549612.1:461432-464830 GCF_001515605.1 Sinocyclocheilus anshuiensis
GTGTGTGTGTGTGTGTGTGTAAAGTGCAGAGCACTTTACGAGATTGCAAAAATGGTGCCATTTGTACAAATTGAAGTGTGTGTGTGTGCATATAAGTCTATGAGTTGATGAAATGCCCGTTATTGCAGCATGACTAAACATAAGGAAAGTCTGATTTTGTGTGTATGTGTGTTTGACAAGCCACAGTCCAGACCAGTCTGAGCTAGATTATGAGCTTGCCAGAAACAACTTGTTCAAAGTGGCAATCGACTAGAATTCGTAAAACTAAGTCATCGCTCTGATTCCTTGTTCATCATGTTAGGGTCACATTACATAACAATACATAAGAACAAAATGACACAGACAAGCTAAACTCATCCACTTTCCCACTACAGCATTTTATAGCAATCCACAAGATTATCCAAGTCCTGATGGGCAGCCATTAAACGACCACCGTGGGACAGCAGGCCGCTTGATCTTCACAGATAGAGGAGTGTGATCGAGAGACACAGATGGAACATGGGAGAAACATACAGAGATGTGTTTGTGAGACCATGAGAATCGAAGTGTGAAAAAGCGAAAAGCGGGATGTTAGGGTCACACAGAACCACAGATGGCATTGCTGAGTGTGGGTCAGCAGGAGGGTGTTGGGACAGATGGACAGGCACGAGGCCATATCGGTTATCAGGGTGGTGCAATAATCCACTGCGCTCGCCTTTATCAAAAGTAACTGAACAGCAGAAGTTTGTTTAGTAACAGAAGTCACTGAGATGGGCAGAAACAACCGAGGGTAGATCCTAACCGAAGTCTCCTGAGACAGAAACATTTGTATTTCTACTACTCACAAATTTCTCTAAGATTTAATATACAGGCTAGTAAATGGATCCAGCATTTATAAAAGGCATTTTTTAAAGCCAACAATCCAGTTTACAGTACAGGAACCATTACAGAGCCAAGCGGCCAAACACCACATTGCAGAAGATTATAATGAAATATTATTCATGTTAAGTAGAATGTGATGTTCCGAATGAAATGGATTTCACGGTTAGTAAGATGGTACAGTTAAACAGAGAACAAAATTACCATTCCATTCATTAATTATTCACTTCATACTGAAAATAAATTGAAGTTAAACTTTAGCAAAGTCACACAGTAAAGTTACTTCACAGTACGAGCAAATAAAGTGTAACATTACAAACTAAATATAGTGTAATGTTACTGAGAGAATATTTAGTGTGCATTATCATTACAAAGCGAATTCAGTGTGACATTACTAAAGAGAATACAGGGTAATGTCACAAAGGAATCAATGTAACATAACGTTGATAAAAGATTAGTGCAATATTATGAAAAGAATATATAGTGTTTTAGTGCAACATTACACTGAATTCATAAAGTTACACTGTATTATTTTAGTAAGGTTATGCTATTTTCCCTTTACTATTCTCCTTAGCAACGTTACACTGAATCCTCTTCATAATGATAATGAACACTATATATTCCATGTAACACTGTAATGTTAGTAAGGAAAAAAAAAAGAAAGTAAAGTCATAAATGGAACATAGTGCAACATTACTAAACTAATACAGTCTAATGTTATTAAGAGAATAATTATTGGTTCATGATGAAGAGGATTCAGTGTATTACGTTTTTCAGTGTAATATAAATATAAGAACTGAATACAATTAAACGTTGTTGAGAGAAAAAAAACAGCGATAAGAGACTAGCTAGCGTAACGCTGTAACAAATAGTGTACCATTAGGTGTAAGATTCAGTATAATATTACTAAAAAAATAAAGTGTTAATAGGAGGATTTAGAAAACACAATTGTAACATTAATCAAGAGTAAGCACACGGTAACCTTGTATCGTGAATACAGTATGAGGAGAGTCGAATGGAGAATCAGAATTAACGTACGTCGGTTACATTCGCCTGAAGTCAACGACGCAGCGGACACTGCATCGACCTGCCCTCACTCTAATATTCCCGGTTTCTTTACCAACTGCTGTAAAAAAAAAAAAAAAATCTACAGGCCCTCACTACTCGTCCCTGCTTCGGTAGATAAAGGCAAGGTTAGCTTGAAATCTGAAACTCCCATCGCTGGTATGAAGGCTGTCCAAACCCCGGGGCCACTGCCGTGTTTGTAAACAGGGCGCAGAGACCCGAAGCTTAGCTCTCGCTTTACGCGCACAATTCCCCATTCACCAGCAGAAAAACAGATAAAGACGAGTAGCTAATTACCGTGTATGTTTATATAAACGTTAAAATGCCTTCACGTCCAAACAGCTTACCTTCAAGAAGCCGAGAAATGAGACTGTCCACGTTCAATTCCCCCTCCGCCATCTTCAGTGCCGAGTTCTGCATGCAGCGCTTCCAGCAACGGCCGCTAAGTGGCGCTCGCAATGACGTCATTCACTTGGTTACAAGCGGTAACGTCAATTTTAATAATCTCTTCATGAATATTTAATCGCTTTGAGGGCAAACTTTTGACCTGTTGAAAGCAACTTAATTGTTAATGGTATTTTCTATTGTTTAACGTTTGGCGAACTGTGTATTTGGTTTCCCTTCCAGGAGGATTTTTATCAGAGTACGTTTACTTTTGGCATTTAGTACGGCGACCGAGAAGTGCTAACCAAATCACAATTCTGAAAACAAAATAACAAATTACAAACGCAAATGCAAGTCTAAAAAACAAAATAACAATTCAGAAAACACAATAACAATTCAGAAAACATTATAACAAGTCAGAAAACTGTGATACGAGATTTGAAAAGGGAGAAAAAAAAGTTCGGCACAAGGCGGGATTGAACCCAGATCGATCACATCAAATAGCCAACGACACACGCTTATCGCGCTTATCCGTCTGCGCCACTGGAGCTGATGTTTTACAGCCACTTATAACTAAATGTAAATATACACTCCGTATTTTTTATTCCATAGTAAGGGCAATTCATACAATACATTTAAACTGAGCTACTTTAATACCATCTCCGAACTTTCTACCAGGACTCTGCTGTTCTTCGGCTGGTTCTTCCCTGTATACGTTGATTGACAGATGTCTCGTCCAGTCAGCGGTGAGTAATCCCAAACCAATGGCGCTGTCTCAAACTATACCTACCTTTTCCGGTTTGTCTGATTTGTCGTTGTGTTTTCTGACTTGTTAATTTGTTTTCGGATTTGTCGTTGTGTTTTCTGACTTGTTATTTCGTTCTCGATTTTGTCATTGTGTTTTCTGACTTGTTATAATGTTTTCTGAATTGTTGTTGTGCTTTATGAATTGTTATTTTGCTTTTTAGACTTGCATTTGCGTTTGTAATTTGTTATTTTGTTTTCAGAATTGCGATTTGTTTTGCACTTCTCGGCCACCGTAAATGAACTTAATTTATAAGCAAATATATGTGAGGTAGAAGTGTTTGTGT
>NW_015549612.1:465050-467338 GCF_001515605.1 Sinocyclocheilus anshuiensis
GATTTGTCGTTGTGTTTTCTGACTTGTTAATTTGTTTTCGGATTTGTCGTTGTGTTTTCTGACTTGTTATTTCGTTCTCGATTTTGTCATTGTGTTTTCTGACTTGTTATAATGTTTTCTGAATTGTTGTTGTGCTTTATGAATTGTTATTTTGTTTTTTAGACTTGCATTTGCGTTTGTAATTTGTTATTTTGTTTTCAGAATTGTGATTTGTTTTGCACTTCTTGACCACCGTAATTTAGCCTATTTATTTACCTATATTTTATATGTAGTCAGTTATAATTTATTAAGCTTGATTAGGATTACAGTGGGAGTAAAATTAATTACATTGAAAATAATTCATTTCGGTTTCCCTTAACAAAATGCTCCTAAACATAACAAATTTAAATAACATTTATCTTAACTAAATTTATATTAACTGATAATTTAGTATCCCAGAGGCTTCGTAACTTACTAGCGAAGCTGCCACCCACTGGACACTTTAAAATACTTGAGAACTGAATCAGAGGAGCATGACAAGAGAAAACGAGATGATACACAGAAGTTGAGAGAACAGCTTTAAAAAGAAAAAGTGAAAAAAGAAAAATATATTCAAAGTTACAGTTCTCTTATTTCGTAACAAATACTGGGAAATAATATTCTATAAATTCTTTTTTAAAAATAATATACCAAAAATAATTACAAAAATATTGTTAAACACATTACACTTGTAATTAAAATATTAAACAAAATATATATTTTTTATTTCATTGTTTTATTAAAATAAAATATTAAGTACAACTGTCTACACAAGTATTACAATTATTTATAATTTAAATAATTTACAGCAATACAATAATTTATTGACATTTAAACATTTAATCTTGTTTTAAAAAATAAACAAAGAGTATTTGTGAGTGAGTGTTTATATATCTAGGGTTTGAAGTCAAACTGGAAAAACTATTCATAAATAAAATATATTTATGAAATATATATGGTTTTAATTAAAAAAATGCAAAAAGTATATATATATATATATATGTTGTTGTTGTTTTTTAGTCTTATTAGAACTTAGTTCCATTAATTTCTGTGCTTTCGTTTCTCTTTCTGTTCTTTCGTTCTCTGAAGTAGAAGATCATCCAGGTTACGACCCAACCAATAATCAAGCCTCCTACAGCCAGAACAGCAGCTGCCCAGGCCGGCACAGCATCGTTGGGGCAGTCTGCAGGGAGAGGGGTGCCTGGTGCAACTGTGGCGGGTACGACAGTCGTAAGGACATCAGAGCCACTGTTTATTCTTGTAAAGATGAAGGGATGCTCCTGGAGAAAATATGAAGAGAGAGCATTAATTGAAAGACTTGGTTATCTTGCTCTTACAGTGGTTTCCACTGGACATCACCATACTCACCTTTGTGGGACACTGGATCTTACTGCGGTCATATGTGAAATTATTGTAGGTTTGTTTACTGTCCACAGGCTCCAGCTAAAACCAAAAACACAGGAAAGCTAAATACAGGAAAGCTGCTGTGAGATTGTGTGTATGTATATGTATTTACCATGTTGTTCCAGAGCGCAAGTGCCATCTCTGCATGTCCGCGCTCAGAGAAATGAAAACAATCCACAGAGAAGAAAGTCAGGTCTGGTGTGCCATCCTAACGCAGAAAGAGATATTTCATCTCTTAATGTTAGCCCTGATACTGAAACTCTAGGTTTTATCTGTTGTAGTGTGAGTTCAAATGCATACTCTAAAAGCATTACATTAATCTAACATATTTATATACATATTTAAACATATTTTATGTCTGAATGTGTTGTTTATGTGTGATCTCATGAGACATGAGGTGTTTTAGAGATATTTTAAAAGGGTCATATGATGCTGCTAAAAAGAACATTATTTTGTGTATTTGGTGTAATGAAATGTGTTTATGCGGTTTAAAGTTAAAAAAACACATTATTTTCCACATACTGTACATTATTGTTTCTCCTCTATGCCCCGCCTTTTTGAAACGCGTCGATTTTTACAAAGCTCATCGGTCTGAAAAAGCGAGGTGTGCTGTGATTGGCAAGCTATCCAATGCGTTGTGATTGGGCGAATACCTCAAGCGTGAGACGGAAATGTTATGCCCCTCACATACTGATGCCGTGTCCCGGCCGGAGCGACGAGACAAAAACATTAAAACCCATTACAAATGATTTTTACGACACATTTCTAACGTTACTCTCCCAGGATCAGTAAACAGTCCTCCATAAAATGCGCTGCACACATGTGGATATTTGGGTTAAACTGTTCTGGAACAGTGTTGTAAATAC
>NW_015549612.1:467599-478997 GCF_001515605.1 Sinocyclocheilus anshuiensis
TTCTTTATGCACCAAGAGCTTGTAACACTCCAAAGAGAAAGGAAAAATTGAAATCGCATCATATGACCCCTTTAAGGGCACTAACCTCGACCATTGGAACAACAGAGTTCTTGAAGAAGGGCTGTAGCAGTACTGCAAAGTCCTGTCTTCCATCATACCTTCCCCCATACACCAGCCTTTCAGTCTCCATCTGACACATAAAACAACACTTCTATTATTAAAGGTCAAGATAATCTAAAGCCCACTCAGCTAATCAGTTATCAATGAACTGACAACTTGATGGCTACAGACCTGCAGATCTCTGTTGACCTTCTTCATTTCATTCATTTCTGGAGAGTTCTCACGAGGTTCCAGAAAACATGGACACATGTTCCTGTCACACACACACAGTCATGAAAATGCAGTTGTACGAAAGAACATGAAAATGTACACTGATTTTTAGATTAAATCATCTATTTAGTGAAGTATTTACTCTTGCAGGAGGCTGCAGCCCAGTGTGTTCCTCTTTATCATTCGCAGATCCGTGATCTCTAAGATTCCGACAAAATTTACCAGCACTCTGGGAACCTGCACATACACACACACACACACACACCCACATGATTGGGTTTCCAATGCATTTTATAGGGACATTCCATAGGTGTAATATATTTTATACTGTCCAAACTGTATTTTATATCCCCTCACCGCAACCCTACCCCTCATTCTGTATGATTTATAAGCTTGTTTCCTCATGGGGACCAAAAATGTCAACATTTACTGGTATTACTATACTTGTGGGACATTTGGTCCCCATGACATAGGAAATACCAAGACACACAATTATTAAAGCATTTTTCTGTGTTAAATATATGTGAAAATGTGTGTAAATAATGTCACTGCGCAAAAACCCTGTGATAATGATTTTCTAACTAATAAGCATTTAATTTCTTATTGTTTATTTTGATTTTGTGGGTGAAAGATGATTCATGAATGTGATCAGGTTCAGTAAATGCATCTCTCTCACCTCATTGTACAGCATGTCCAGACTGTCTATGATGTGACCGATGTACTTAGAAGGAGACAGAGAAGCCTGGGTAGAGAAAAACACTTTTTTTTTTCTGTTTTTTTTTTTTTTCAAATTTAATTGTTATTTGCTGGTCTTAGATTACACTTAGATTTACAATGACTCAGTGGCACATCTCTGTTTGTTAGTATCCAAATGTATTTTAGCTGCTTAAAGGTCACTGCTGTGGTTCTCTGGCACAAGAAGAAACAATTTATGATGGGGAGCTGAGAGCCTTTATATTAAGAATCATCCACTCACCCGGTCGTGACAGTACTGGCAAAGGTCATTTCCCCCAATAAATAGTGTCACCAGTTTCCAATCCTTCTCAAAGTCCACTTTCTGAAAAATGAGAGTAGTGTTTAAAAAAATTATATTTGATTAAATTAGATTCTTGCCCTACAACAATTGGTGGAATTTGCCTTGTGCAGCAAGGAGTTGGCACATGCATACGAAATATATTTATAAATTACAGAAGACAGCAAACATTGTCATTTTTATGCATTTTTTTATTCACCATAAAATGATTCAAAGCAACACTGTAAAAACATTGTGATTAAAACAGATTAGTAGAGTATGTATTTCAAGAACATGCTATTTCAGTTTTTCTACTGTACAATTTCACATTTAATTCATTGTGTTACTTGCCATTTCTTTGTATTTATTTGTAAAATCCACTTGCAATTTCTGAGTGAAACTGATTTCTGCAACAGTTTCTTTTTTTCAGTCAACTTAATGGATTGAATAAGCATACTGACCGTGCTATCCTTTAAAGCTGTGATAAGATCCCTCACTTGTGCTGGTATATTACTGAATAGAGAGGAAGAAATCATTAGCTGAAAGGATACTGTAAATTGAGTTTTTATGTATGTTTATGTGTGTTCCTTACTTTGCTTTGGCACCACTCACTGCCATATTGAAGCCATTGGGTCGTTTACTTTTCCCCTTTGAGAAGCCGAAAACATTAGGATTGAACTTCTTAAGAATGTCTGATAACAAATAATGACACAAGGAGCTAGTGATTATCACGTTGTTAAACAAGAAACAATTCAAATCTGATAATAAGAATCAGAGCCATTGGAGTCTCATTCCTAGTCAATATAACCATACTGCTAATAACAACCAATAAAAATGACATCAAGTGTTACATAAGGTTACACTCACTTGGCAATGTGGTGACAGTCTCCAAAGTATCATCTCCACCAATGCTATCAATTAAATTGAACACAGACACTTAGAAAACATGTAGAACAAAGCAATTCCTTAGGCATACAGTAGACTGATAAAAAACTCACCTCCAGGAAACCCCTCGCTCCTCATCCGCTAACTGCAGAAGGTTTTCAGCTTTTGCACCAAAGCCGGCCTGACAGATTCAGAGACAGAGAATGATAATTACAGCATGACAAAACATCGCAACATAAACAAATATACACACACACTTACAGTGATTGAATCTCCCAGAGACGCCACCACTTTAATGTCACCTGGACGCAGCCTGTGAACTGAGAAAGAAATGTGATTATGTGATTACCTGGCTCCCCCAAACAAAACAACAAAGCAACAAAGCAACAAAGCAACAAAGCAACAATGCAGCGCTACTTGGACCTAAAAGGATAATAAATCATGGCAGGATATCTGAAAGCTCATCTTGCCTGCATGCTTGTCTCTACCCATAAACTATATTTATGTACATAGGTACATATTTACAATTTCTCCTCTTTCTTGTATTTTTATCTATTATTAATCTTTCTTTTTTCCTTCTTAATATTTTTTTAAACATTCAGTCATTTATACAAAATAAAATAAATAGATATATTAAATAATAAATACAATAAATAAATAATATAATATGCTTATAAAACATTTGCATAACTCATTATTACATGCAATATATTAATGTTATTGATGTTATGTTAATACATAACAGTTCTGTATCTAAACTTTATCTCAACCGTGACTACCTTGATATCGAAACCCAACAACAAAGCAACAATAAAAATCAATGGTATGACATCTGAAAGCCTGTATTACATCTTTGTCTCTCTCCATAAACCTATGTGCATATTTAATATTTCTCATTTTTCTAGTCATTTTTATCTATTACAAATTTTATCCTCCTTAATATTTTTAAAGTATTACAGCACTCTATTTCATAAAATTCATGCAACATTTTTACATTTTGCTATTTCATTAACAGAATATACATACATATACAGTATGCGTGTGTCTGTTACATATACATATATTATATATCTGTTAATGAAGTACCAAAATAAAATTTAGTAAAGTAAAAATATTGCATGACTTTTAATAAATATAATGCTGTAATACTTTAAAGTCAATAAAACAACGATTATTAAATAAAAATACAAGAAAAGGAGAAATAGTTAGTTAGAGAGTTGGATAGTTATGGTTATCTGGTGGGAAAAATTAAGCAAATGAATTTGCCTCCTCTCTCTTTCTTACCAGATGTTGGCACAGTGTCAGACGGCACTGTGTCCACACATGAGAAATCAGTTCCCCAATTCTAAAATGAAAGGGAGAAATAATTTCATAGTACATATTGATCACTTTATGGTTCTATTGTATTTTATTAATATTGTATGTAATATATCTGTGTGACTTACATTTGCAGGTGGAGGAGTAGGAGGAGGGGTGTTATATGTGTAATTGCTGTTGTGATAGGTCCTCAAATAGGGGGATGACTAAAGAAGAATAGGAAAAGGTATTAAAATGTGACAGAATTATAGAGTTTAAAGAAGAATTATACAGTTTAAACTCACCTTTTCTGGGCATTTAAGAGGGACACCTGCACTAAAATCTTCACTATCTGTCTTATTACCTAAAGGCTCCATCTGAGAGAGAGAGAGAGAGAGAGAGAGAGAGAGAGAGAGAGAACGAATGAATGAAACGGAAAATCCATTTTGAGAGTTAAGATGCTGTGAAATGACAATAGCCTATATTAAGAAAGTCTATGGAAATGTATTTTTTCCTGTTGAATTGTATTATATTGTAAATGAACACAATTCAATTACACATCCTCAAAGAGGTTATTGCTGAAGTAGCATTAGTCATTTACAGTAAATTAAATAATAATATATAACAAAAATTAAATAAATGCATACAACATGCTTGAAAAACACTTGCATAACAAATTACACACAATATATTAATAAAACATGATCAGGCTTATACATTAACATATCTGTATCTATTCTTTTGAACTCATATGCTCACCAAGTTATTCCAGAGAGCCCGAGCCATGAGCGTGTGAGCTTTCTGACTGAGATGAAAACAGTCTGGAGAGAAATAGGAACGGTCAGGTCTCCCATCCTAAAAGAGCATGGTAAAAATGACAAAGATCATGAGAACAAATAGTTCAGAAGGACTGCTTGTGCAATAAATGATGTAAGATTGCTGTGCACCTCCAACACAGGGAGAAACACATTTCTGAAGAATGGCTGTAGGACCACTGTGAAGTTATCATGAGTGTCATATCGCCCAGACTCCAGCAGCTCCCTCATACCACGCTGAGAATAAAACACAACAGCATACATTGAATATTAATGGACACTTTAATGCAGCTACATTTTAAAATCATATTAATATTAATAATATAAATATAAAAACTGTACATTTGCTTTGTATTGTCAATAATCACATTCATAATTAAATATTAATATACAGACAATAAATTAATTTTCATGTAATAAGTTGTGTACCTGGTAGGCTTGGTTGAACTCCTGCAACATCTGGAATTCATGAGATCCATCTTTAGGTTTCAGAACACAGCGACACAACATGCTAAAAAAAACAAAAACAAAAAAACAAACATATATATATATATATAACACAAAGCAAATAATGTAAGACTAACATATACCAAAAGCTTCAGATATCAGATCTACCAGAATCAAGCAGAAATCAGGAGAGCCAGTTTATAGGGCAAAACTCACTTGACCATCCAGGTGGGGCAGCCAAGAGTGGGGTCCTGATGGAGGCGGCGCAGTGGAATTATGTCCAGGAGCTCCACTAGGTTCACCAGAGCACGAGGGACCTGGAGGAGAACACATGAATAACTCCAACGAGCAGCAGCGATTTACAGTGGCGTTTTGTTACCGATAATCTGGTTTAGCAAAAGCAGTCAGATAGATTTTTGACCATTGTTTCTGCAACAATCCAGGCCTATCATAACAAACATTAAATAGGTTCAAAATAAAAAGATATATGAAGAGAAATATAAAGTGGGCTCCAACCAATCTTTATATACATATATACTGTATATATATATATACATATATATATATATATATATATATATATAGCATTTTTCTGATTTAATATCTTTTTTTTTTACAAATTATATTTTCCAATTTCCAGCATAACAATATAAATGAAATCTGCTTGCATGATTAATGAAATAGTACAGAATCTTTTATTCTTTTTCTTAGAATAACTTTTTATTTTCAGACACTTTAGATTTCACAGACATAAATATCTTTATAAAAATCATCAATAATCTTACACATCAGTATTGTCTTTTTTTCGTTTGTTTGTTTCACATTTTACAAAATCTTAGAACCTTATTTCTAGCTTTACATTTTGAGTACCTGATTTTCAAAAACCTTTGGACCCCACTGTATTTCTGAAAGAAAATCTGTATCATAAAAACGGCGCTAGAGAACCAGAGCTAAAACTGCCTCACCTCTTTATGTAATATGTCCAAACCCTCACGAATATACTTCACAATGTTATCAGGAGAATAGTACCGCTGAGGAGAGAGAGAAAGAGAGAGAGAGTGATTAAGAGAGATAATTGCAGATTTATTACTGAAACTCTGATAATAAATAAAACAGGCTCTATTAATATCAGCGTACAGTATCAGAGCAGTGGGCGCATATGTCATTTCCTCCAATGAAGACTGTGATAATCTTCCAATCATTCTGGAAATCAATTAGCTGAAAAGAGACAGAAATTTTCAGCCAGTCTGAATGAGGTTCAGATTTAGCACCCTGTGTGCTATCTTAATATCTTACAGAAAAAAAAATAACTCAAACATACAACCGAACTAAATAACACCTTAATGAAAATCTGAGGATCGAAACTATAATTATAGCATTTTGACAACATTTTCAATAACAACAGAAAAGTAGGCTACATGTGTGTATGTGAGATTTTGAGAATGACTAACCGAGTCTTCTTTCATTCTTTTAATGACAGCATGAGCTTGCGTGACCATATCACTGCAAAATGAAAAAATACATATTACACATTTTACAGTATTACATTTTTTATTTGAAAGAAATTAATTAATTGATCAAAAGTGACAGTAAAAACATTTACAATGTTAAAAAAAGATTTCTATTTGTAATAAATGCTGTTCTTTTGAATTTTCGATTTTTCAAAGAATCCTGAAAAAAATGTATCATGGTTTCTAGAAAAATATTGAGCAGCATAACTGTTTCAACATTGATAATAATCAGAAATGTTTCTTGAGCACCAAATTAGCATATTAGCAATATTTCTTAAGGATCATGTGACACTGAAGACCGGAGTAATGGCTACTAAAAAAATCAGCTTTGCCATCATTGCTATGAATTGCATTTTAAACTTGAATATATATATATGTTTTTAGTTTTAATGTAAAAAAAAAAAAAACAACGCTTCATACTCCATCACTGGTTTATAAGATGAGAAGCTACTCACTCAGATGTGGCTCCTGGTACTGCTTGGTTCAGAAAACTCAGTGCAGAATTCTCACTTCCTTTTCCCACTGAATAGCCAGTGATTGAAGGGTTAAACTCTCTCAATATATCTAAATGACAAAAAAAACAACAACATTATTTTATACACACATAATCACTCTAAATCTGATTTACATGTCTATCTAATCCCTGAATGTGATAAAGAGATTGGTAAGGGTAAACATATATGGCTTGCAGTTTTTTTAAGGAGGGACTCAAGAATAATGCTCAACTTGACCTCTAATTTCACCCCTGGACTACTTCAAGTTACGTAGTATATAGTAGAGATTAAAAAGCAGCTATTTATTGTATAAACTCTTGCGTCATCTTGATCAGCTATTAAACATTTAATGACTACAATCATTTCTGTGTTGATTATATTCCTTATTAATGATTAATCATAAATCTACAGTACACAATAAAAAGAGCATGGCAGTAACATGACAGCTTGCACATACTTGGTAAAGTGGTTGTAGTTGTGAGGTTCTCATCTCCACCAATGCTGAGAACAAAAAATAAAATATATCTGTCTTCTGCCTCATGAGATCATTGATCATTTAGACAAGAACTTTATCCTGTAAATCATATAGATAAAACGAAACCAGCAACATTTGATGGTTCACAGTGTGATCGGGGTAGACACTCACCTCCATGACAGGCCGCGATACTCTGTAAGCACACCCAGAAGATTGTTTTGTGCAGCACCCACCCCATTGGCTGCCTGTTTTTTGGGGGAAGGAAATGACATCACAACTTGTATATTCACTACTGTTCAAAAGTCTGCGATTAGTAAGGTCAATACTTTTATTTAGCAACCATGCATTAAAATGATAAGCAACAGTAAAGACTTTTAATATGTTACAAAAGATTATCACTGTTTGTATTTGTATTTGTATTTCTCACAAAGAAAACGCAGCCCTGAGCATAAGAGACTTCTTTTAAAAACATTTTAAAAATTCGTACAGACTCCAAACTTTCAGTTGTAGTGCATATTTGTTAAAAAAGATCTTTGGTATTAGCAAATATCATTAATACATTAAAATTTGTATGTTTATTACCGTCAAAGAATCACCCATTGCTGCCACCACTTTGATGTCTGCTGGCCGTAAGGCATGGACTATAGAAGAGACAGACAGAAACGAGCTTAAAAAAACAACAACTATAATTTCCACTGCACTACAGGTTTGAGATCCCTGTTTACCTGAGGTAGGGATGCTGGGAGATGGAGACCTGTCCTCACAGGTGAGCTCACTCCCCATCACCTGAAAGGTCAGATGCAGCACAAGTTAAGACACACTGTAAGTCAAAGCAACAGGGCCAACTTATGGTGAGAATGGACTCACTGGGTGGAGTAGTGGAGAGGGATCCTCTGTTTGGGAGTTACCGAGCTCAGGTGAGTATGAGTTTTCCTGTGTTCGCAAAAATGGCTTTTCCTGGGACAGAACAACAGGTTTAATAAGGCAAATGTGCATGTTTTTGTCTGTTTAGAAAAAAATATCATCCAGACTTGAATATACACATTGTGAACATTGTCACTAACACACAAACGTATAGGACAAAGTCAGTGCTATAACAAATGAAATGGAACTGAAATACTTTCACCTTATCACAGGTGAAGGACAAAAACTTGCGTAAAACGTAAAGTTCGGGAAGCGCAGAGAACAGTTTGGTGAGATAAAGCCATATTTATAAACCCACTCTGAATCAGCAGTTTTCATTATCAATGCTGAAGAGGTCATAAATCAAATATCTCCCTCACCTCTGTGGGGCACGGAATGGTGAATATGCCCCGCCCATTCGTCTCAGTCTTATCTGTCATTGGCTGCAGCTGGAAAGAGAATAATCAGGATTGGTCAAAAAGTGGGCTGCAGTTCTTCGTCATATAAAGGCACGATTAGATAAATGGTTTGAGATGTGTTTCTAGGTTGAATAAGTTTCAGATTAGATGCTATCACTGAGAGCTGATTATCAGTCTACCTGTTATGTCATATCTGGGCCTTTAACACTTTGAACTTTTATAACTTGAAAGTAGTGTCCAGGATTTCACCTCTACATCTATAGGAACAATGTACACATGCATTGATTGCATTAATATTAACTTACCAAATTAGTCCAGAGTTGTAAAGTCAACAAGCTTATGTCACGTGAGGAGTCAGACGTAGAGGCTTTCATCTGAAAACAACAACAAAAAAAGTACAACTTTGCTTAATAACATGCCAAATTATCCTTATACAAACTTGCTATAGCAGGCTTGTTTCTGTAGCACAGCGTGAGTCATATCTGTGGTTTTTAGAAGAGCAAATTGATTCAAAAACAAATAACAAACTCTCAAGTCTCAATACAAGTCTGACGCAGTGAATCAATAGAAAGGTTAGATTTAGATTTAGTCATTTTTGGTTATTCAATATCCTCAATTGAAAGTAAAATACACAAGTTTACGTGCACTTTTATTAAAACAATAAATTTAATTACTAGAGGTTCTGGCCTTTATAAATGTTCTTGATGCAATACATGTGAAATATAATAATGTACCAATTTAATTAAACATTTGCTTTATACCAGTATAAATGTAATACTTTTTAGTTCAACATAATACATGTGAAATAGGCAATTGATATTTGTGCATATTGTGTAAAACCCATACAAATTGTGCCATCTATAATGTTTATTATTCAAATGTCTGTCTATATCTATCTATCCGTCTGTCTGTCTGTCTATCTATCTATCTATCTATCTATCTATCTATCTATCTATCTATCTATCTATCTATCTATCTATCTATCTATCTATCTATCTATCTATCTATCTATCTATCTATCTATCTATCTATCTATCTATCTATCTATCTATCTATCTATCTATCTATCTATCTATCTATCTATCTATCTATCTATCTATCTATCTATCTATCTATCTATCTATCTATCTATCTATCTATCTATCTATCTGTCTATCTAGTGGCCTGTTTAAAATAATCTCTGAGTGTTGCAGACTCACTGGGTTTGACAGTTCGGTGTGCACTGGACTGGATTGAAGCATTACACTGAAATCTTCCCGGTCACCAAACCAGCCTCTTCTCTCTAGAAGAGCACTGACAGATTCCTGTTCAATAAACACATATACTGTGTGATAATGTCAAACTGTTTTAGCATAGACATTCAAAAGTCACCCATGTATCAATGTGTGTGTTTTTGTATACAAATTATATGTACTGTACCTGCAATAAAGCCATGAGCACTATAGTATCCAGTCTGCGTCTGTTTTCATCATATCCTTCCTCACATTGGAACTGACACACTCTAAAAAACGTAAACACCTTATTAAATTAAACTGTTCACTGCAGAATATTATCAGAATTGGGTTATGAAGAATGTTGTCTCATACTGACCGGTCATGTGACAGTTCACTCCAAACAACAACATGAACCAGTGTATGTTTCAACTAGAGAGAAAAAAAGAAAGCTGTTGTAGTAAACAAACTTAATATACTGATTCAAAACTGTTGTTTGAAGGACTGTCTTCACCTTCTTATGAAGAGAGTCCAGTATCTGTTCCACTCTATTTACTGTTGCATCAATGGTTGCACTCAAGTCCTAAGTACAAGTACAGAATAATATAGAATTAAAGCTGTACTTTGATTGTTTTCTAAGTCCCATGTAATAAGTAATAGAGGTTGATAGGATTTGTGGTCAAATGTCTGACCTGGTCTGTACACACAGAGAGCTCATCAACTGGTATGAAGAGCAGGAGCAACTTCCACTGAAAGAGAATGACAGCACAAGAGATGTTAATGGCTCAGAGTCGATTGCTCATGTTTATAAAATAAATAACACGTCTACCTTACAGTGTTTATTTAAGCAATGTTTCATATTGGATTTATACAACAGTTAAGTTAGTATAGAGTACATTTACATTTTAAACACACTATTACCAGTTACTTTGTCTATTCCTGCCAAAAATACTTATATAAATACTTCCAAATGAAGACAAGCTTAATAAATCATTACGTGTCTACGAGCAAGAAACAAGTGTTTCCATCCTAAATTGATCTGCGTTTTTGAAAGATTTAATGAGTCACTCATAAATAATAATTTCACACTCAAATAGAGATATGCCGGTATCAAATTTTCATGTTGCGATGAATTGCTAATGCTTTTGTCACGGTATACGGTATTATAACGATATTGAAATTTAGTTTAAAAAAAAAGTGCTGTCATAATACAGTATAACAGGGTTAATAACTTTTTTCTTATAACAAAAATAACTGAACATTTAAATGCAATAAAGCAATACAGAAAAATGTATAAAGTTAAAAGTTTTACACAGATTAAAGTGCAAAAGAACTATAAAGACCAATAAGTATCACTTTACAATAAGACCTCATTAGTTAACCTTAGTTAATGCATTAACATTCACAATGAGCAATAGCTACATTTGCTACAGAAGTTATTAATCTTTGTTTAAAAAATACAAGTCTTAGTTCATGTTAGCTCATTAAATAACACAGTTACAACTTTCGATTTTAACAACGCGTTATTAAATATTGGAATACCTAAGATGAATGAATGTTCAGAAGAATTTTTCATTGGCAGTTTATGTTAACTAATGAA
>NW_015549612.1:479294-501150 GCF_001515605.1 Sinocyclocheilus anshuiensis
CAGGGTTTCCGGGGTAACGGCTGCATTTAAATGAATTATTATTATTATTATTATTATTATTATTATTATTATTATTATTATTATTATTATTATTATTATTATTATTATTATTATTATTATTATTATTATTATTATTATTATTATTATTATTATTATTATTATTATTATTATTATTATTATTATTATTATTATTATTATTATTATTATTATTATTATTATTATTATTTCTGCAGTTTAGCGCCATCTGCTGTCAGAGAGTGAAAGTGCGCTTTCATCCAGAGCGTCTCTCACATGTTCCGCCATGTGCTTCTCGTCTGCGCTTATTTACATCAGAGTGCACATGTCTTTCACGCAGCATACAGCGGTGTTGTGAATTTTGACCAGTTGATGGGAAAAGTATTCTTAAAATGCATTCAAAATTCTGAATAATTTGTAATATATAATTATTCACGATATTTAGAAGTGCCCACGATAACAATATCGTGCATATTAATTACCGTGATATATCGCATTACCGAATACCGGCAAAAGTCTACACTCAAACACTCAAAATTGTTTGGATCGTAAATGAATCAGTGTTTTTGAATGAGTCGATTGAATGACTCATTCATAAAGACAGTCAGTTGTTTTGTTCCTGAATGAATCCGTGTTTTTTCGAAGCATTTGGTTGAATTAATGAATAAATTAAATAAATAAATACTCGCTAATGTCGCCAAATTTGGGATTGACGAGTGTATTTAATAACAGCTGTGACACTCAAACTTGCCTGTTCGTGTTCACATACTGTAACAACTCACAATATTCTAGTCGTTCATTGTACTGTATACATGAATAACTGATGTCAGTCCCCCTCTTTGTTCTTGCTTTAGGTCTAACCGAGAACATCACCTGTCACTATGACTAAAGTATGAAAGATAGTGATGTCCGTAACACAGGAAAGTCTTATCACATGTGATGTGACACTACTTATACCAGTGTGGGGAGCAACTCCTGTGCAATAAAACCTTCAGATAACACAACTCCTAAGTTATACCGCATATGAAAAAATTAGCGGCCAATCAAACCGGAGACAGGAAATAACTGTTATAAAGACCTGACTGTGTTTACCTGTGTGGTGCTGCTGAGTGACTCCATAATGTACTCTGCTTTATCCATTAAGCTTCTGTCACACAAACATCATTGTCATTGCAAACATACAGAAAATGTAGCATCTGTAATTAAATAGTGAATATTAATTTCTTTCTATGATACCTTTGTTCAGGTACAACAGCTGACACATCCGGGTTAAAGGTGAACAATATTTCTATAGGCAGAAAAGTGAAAAGATGTTATTTTGTATTTGGAAATTGAGCCCTTCTGTCTCTCTTTCAGATACCTGCAAAGTAGCATTATATCACCATCTTCACCTCACATACACATTGTGCTTAGCATGCATCATCAGTGCACCTGCTTTATTGACTTAACAATTGGTTATCTGTACAGTTCCCGTTTCCCGTTGTACCTTTGATCATTTTCATGAAGCATTGTGCATTATATACCTTAACTCCTCAAGATAAACTTTAACAGAATTTACAGAAACACTAAACAATGTTGCATTTATAAGAGGAGAAACAAAGATAGCTGTAGTCCTCTGAGGTTTTCCAGAGGACATCAAAGCAGGCAATCATCGATAACTCCATCACAAACAGTAGTGAACAGACCAATAGTATCAGGCCAACTGACGCAAAAACCCAAAACAAAGTTCTTAAGTGTGCAAGATAAGACAATATTATCATATTTGATTGAGATTAGGGACATGTTTGAAGGATTTCCTCCTTGTAATAAAACCAATTTAGGCTAAAATATATGTTTTATGTGTTTATATGTTTCAGCCAATTTTTTCTGTCATGTAATTTATCATTTATCTCAGAAAATTAACATTCAAAAACCAGACTGTTGTTTGTTCAGATACATGGCTGCGTGAGTATCTCTCCTCTGGCCTTGACTTTCATTTCAAGGACTCAGGCTCAATCTTTCCAAAAACCTTTATACAAAGATCTGGTTTAATTAAGCCTGACAATCACACAGAAGCATGTGAAGGGTCTTTGTGAGCTCAATCAATGTGTTACTCACTCAAAAAAAAAAAAGGTAAGTGAAAGCCATGCAGATTCAACAATGTTATTCGAATGCAATTCGAGTACAAAACTAAATGCGGGTAATGGTATTATGTGTCTGTTTATTTCTAGAATAATATTGAAACCTTACCAGATAGCATGTTCAGGGCTCTAATTTCATCAGATCTGCCATAAAAAACAACCAATTTAATCATTTTGAGTGGCATAATAATGGCATTTGAATTAAGGAAATTAACTTTTGATCTAAGCGATCATATCATTCATATTCTATTTACTATATAATTCTGTTCTCATTTTAAGTATGGAAACAAAACAGACAGAAACCAACAGTGTGATTAATTTTTAGCTTTTAAATTCAGAGCCTGACCTGAATTTAGGTATTCATTAACTTTAGTTAAACTAATGTGCTGCTCTATGTTAGTAAGTCTTTCAAGCTTACAATTCTGCCTTAACTCCAATGAAGCTTAATTGATATTTTAATGCACTTGTGATAAATTTGGACCTACCTCTTCACATCGGACAAAACCAGTGCAGATAACACAGACACATCAGCTGGCCTCATCGAATGGACTGCGAAAAGGATAATATGACAAATTATACACTGATATCCAGCCTAGATGTTAATTACTTTTCTCACTGTCTTATGCACAATATTCTTGTATAGATTCCTTTACCAGAAACTGGAGTGCTGGGTGAAGGGGATGAAACAGCACAATACAGAGATTCAACTGCAGAAACAAAAAATCGAACCCCGATAAGACACTGGCACACATCAACAAATTTGACTCATTGACATGGCATGGAAGCACAACTTGTGTGACAAATCCATTTCTGTGAGTGCATTACCTACATTGCATTGGATGAATTAGAATTAAAAGACTTAGAAGACAGATAGAAAGTGTATAAATCATACAGTCTCACATCTGCTCCATGACAGAGTAGCCTAATTATTAACCTCTAGGCAGGCTAAAGAGGGAAATCATTTCTAAAATACTATCAAACCAGTCATTAAAATGTCAGGAAAATAATCTAAGGAAGCTTTATGCATTAAATTGGAAGCAGAGTGGTGGAATATCAAAAGTGATTAAATACCTGCTGAACACCTGCATGCTAGAAGTGCCAGAATCATAATCTGTGCACAGGAAGAGAAAGTTTTATCTTTTATTCCCATGATGGAAAGAATCATCCGCTTCTTTGCTTGGTTCATCTGTTTAGAGCCACGTGGAGTAAAGAGCAGTTCTGAACAAAACTGTTGAAACGTTTAGCAACACCTGCTCTAATATATGACTGTAATCTTCCTCAATCACTCAGACACGCCTCCTGTTAGTTTGCATGTTTCAAGGTAGATGGCATGGAATTTATTTTTATAGATCTTATCAAGCTGTTTATTGGAAAGATATTGGCTAGGTCTATAGTCCTGTGGCCGGTTGCATAAACTACATAGACTAGTCTTACAAGGCATCCAATTTTTCTTCTTTAGGACTGGTCATAATTTTTTATAATAATTACATAAAAATAATGAAATAAAAATGAAAAATAGCCTAATTTGAATCCAAAAAGCAATACTGGCTAACTGCTAGCTGATCAAAATGGTTCTTAAGACAGTCTTAACATAGTGACCATGTTTATGCAAATGGGGCCTGGTTTTATGTCTTAGGATGATATAACATGTTTTCTTGACTGTTGTCCTGAGCAACACTACTTTGTTTTGTCAGTTTTAATTTCTTTGTTCACTCATGCAAAATACCTCATTCAGCCAATAAATTCATCAAAGCAACTGCAGATTTCTTGTTCAACACTTCTCAATTATTAACACAATAAACTGATATATCATTTTGGTAGCCATGCATATATACTGTATATGTGAAGTGAACTATTTTTGTTTTTGAAGGTGCAATTACTTTTCAAAGAAAAGAAAGTATAGAAGGTTGTATAGACCTCAACATTATATATATATATATATATATATACACAGTGCAATATGTATTGTGAAAATCACTATACAAATAATTTAAATTGAACTGAAAAATTGTTTATTTTATCTTAAATGAGTTCTGACTGAAAACTTCAATTACCGTGCCAAATATCCCAGTGCCAAGTGAAGGCAACCTGTATTTAACCAGTTTTTGTTGCCGTGTGTGTTTGGAGGTTCAGGAGTGCAGATATTGAATCTGATTAGATATGATTAGAGATGCTGTGAATTATGAAAGTCATTAAGATTTCTGAAGATTTACAGCTTCTCTGATTGATAAGATAAACATTTCATCCTGAGGTTACTAAACATGGGCAGATAGAAGATAACTAATTTGTGTAACGTTGCACATGCATCTACAGCTCAAAATGATTGACATCAGAATCAGATGATTGATGGCTGAGATGTTAATTAAGTCCCTATACCTGGCTGGGGTTAGGCTATGAGCATTGCCATATTTATATAAATGAAATAATATAAAACCAAAGTTCAGTTTTCTGGTTGCAGTGATAATCGAGTGGCTGAGTGGTAAAGGTCAATGACTTCCTGTGTGGATTTGATTGCCGGTGGTCTATGGATCAAAAGGTCAAATCTCAAAATGCTTCCAAAGGCTATAGTAAAAATCTGAAAAACTGAATGTAAAAGCAGTCAGAAACTTCTAAAAAATGATAAGCACTATGCAAGTTAGTTATGGTTCAAATATGATTGTGATATGATGTATTTAGCCATAATAAATAAAAAAAGTATCAAAATTATTGTTTATTTGCTTGTGACTGCAGCAAGGTACAAGTTAGGATGTCTGTTAAGCCTTATTGTGGAGCCTGAAAATATGAATGTTTTGTCTCAGAATGTGAACTAAATGCAATAGAAATCTTGTTATTAAGATTGCCATTATATGACAAGCTGTTAAATTCATCAATTGGAACAAATTATGAATTTAACAACACATCATAATATGATTCTATAATAAGTTATTCAAATTTAAGAATTTGATTTCATGAGATGTAGGTCTCCATTTTCATTTTGTATTATAAGTGCTTTTTTTTTGGTTCTGTTGTTATTATGGGAGTTTTTCCTCAACCATAAAAGCAGAATTGCACCTGCAGAGTCTCTACTTGGAGTTTGTCCCAGTTGGTGGATTTTTGGATGGTGAGGCCCCAGACTTCACATTCATAGTGCGCAATGGGGTCTGTAACAGGTTTGATTATTTATAGCCAGATTCTGGTAGGGGTCTCAGTTTTGATACATAATGCCCTTTGTGCCATGTCTCTGAAGACATCCACAGCCTTGTTGACGTTTTCAGTGGTGCTGCTGATATTAATACACAGGTAGTTTTGAGTATGTTCTAGGGACTTGTTATCTAGCTTGAAGCTATATTTGTAGTGGTTGCTCTTTTTTGGAATATCATTATATTTATGTTTTTATGGTTAATGACCAAACCCATGTTGTGCAGCATCCCAATTTGCTGCTCTTTTGGGTGACAACACCAAGATCTGCAAACAGCACTTGACTGCAGAGTCAACTCTATAGAAATGTTATTTATTGTTTTGATGATAGATTTTTTTTTGACATGGCGCTGAATTTCATTGAATTGAAGATCCTCCTGTGAAATGTAAAAGTTTTAAAATCTGCTTGCGAAATATATACATATACTGTATTTCTAAACATTTAGAGAACTACTGTTTCTCAGTGGCGACCAGCAACTGTTTGGTTACCCACATCCTTCAAAACATCTTCTTCTATGTTCAATAGAAGAAAGAAATTAATACAGGTTTGAAACAACTTGAGGGTGAGTAAATGATAACAGAATTTTCATTTTTGGGCGAACCATCCCTTTGAATTCTTCCTAGTTTACAAAGACGAAAAGTGTTGCAAGAAATAGTACATCCACCAGCAGATGGCGTCAAGTAATTTTTTATTACGCATTGCCAACGTCTACTCTGACGAATCTGCGCCATCTATTGATTCACATTGGGACACATGCTGCCTCACACGAGTCAATAGATGGCGCTGTTTCGCCAGTTGAAGCCGATGGTGGAGGCTCAAAGGGGTGGAGGAGAGGAGAGCGTGAGGAGAGCCCTGGGTCCACACATCACTGGATGCGGCAGCGGCATGTGGACGGCAGACACACCGGAGACGTGTGTGGGTACTTTATGCTGATACCGGTCCGGGCTCTCATAGGAGCGCATGACCCGCCGTGATGGCCGGGGGACGCAGAGGACTAGTGGCCCCACAAAACACTTTTCTGGAAAATATTGTCCGACGGTCTAACGGTAAGACGCACCATCACATCCAAAGCAGCGCACATACAGAAAGAGTATCAGCGGTAGTGTCGCAGATAAAAGAGAGAAAGAAAAACTTTTGGGTACATAAGTAAAAGACTTAGAAGAAACCTTTACATAAAGACAACGTACTTTTGACAATATAGTCTACTTAAATAATAACACAAACTAGAAAGTTAAAGGTGCCTGTTCACGCGGGGAAAAAACGTTATGCAGGCGCATTCTATAGTGATGTTTTACTATAGAATTTATTCGTTATTATTTGATTTTTTATGAAAAAACGTTAAACAGTTCTAAAAGTACAATTCTTTTCTAGATTTTTTGTTAAATTATATATAAATAGGCTATATATAGGCTAATTTATTTACATAATGCATAATTTATTTTTATATTAAGCTATAGTAATTAGGCCTATACAAATACTTAATACAGAGTAGCCTAATGGGCTGCAGGAACATTGAAATGTTGTTCTGTATTCTCTGCGTGACAGCTGCTCGTTCCCATTTGAGTTGTTCTCATACATCCTTCCATCAGCATGTTGTGGGATAGAGAACAACTTTAGGTTAAATGAATATTTAATAGCAATTAATATTTAAGAGCGCTGAAAGGTTGAAAACTGGATGAGGATCTTCACCAACACTATCTGCGAGATCAGACTGTGTTCTTGCACCCTCTGTAAGGTCTTTAAAATAGAATCCAAGATCTCTTTTATTGATGTTTATACATCAGGACCGCTTTTCTTATTCATGCGGTTTTGTTGCATGCATATGGCCATTTAAAACTAATCGAACATCAGATGTCCACAACTGCCCAGTGGACACCACCTCTGCATTGAACCCCAGTAGAGAGATCTCTAAGCTTTAAGAAAGATGTACTTTTTCATTTAAGTAGGACTTCTATTCTGAAAACATTGATGTCTGTATGACCTGCTTGGTCATATGGGTTAACTGGCCGTCTTGGAGAAGAACATGAGAATAAATTCCTCTTCCTCTATGGTGTTTGTGTATTATTTAACTCTTTTTCTGTTTTCTTTAACTTCCAGTTTGGACATTATCACATAGACACACAGGTATAAACCTCACTGAGCAGAACACTTGTGCTTTAACCTCTTTCATCCCTCCATTATCTCTCCCCCTCTCTTTCTCTATCTTTTTCTTTCTGTCTTTCCTTCCCTCCCTCCCTCTCTCTTTCTAGTTCCCTTTCGACATTAAATATTGTTCTATAACAATTTTTGTTAATTTACAAATGGATAGTCTGAATTTTAACAAAAAGTTTGATTAAACTCTTTTGTGGTTTAGTGTTAAAGTGGTTCAACAGTGCTGTTGATATTTCAAAGCTGCTTAGTTATGGTGAAAATAACCATGCAGATGTTGCTCCCTGGCCCTCATTCAGCGCTGACAGCACTTGCTGTAAAATAACAAATGTTGGCATGGAACGTTTTTCCTCCATAGTGGTGCGTGTGTGTCCACATGTGTGTGTGTTTGTTTTAGTTTGTCGAGTGAACTTCCTGTGTTTATGCTCAGTAGAGGAGAACTGTGCTCTGTGGCAAATCCACCACCATGCTTTTAAATCAATTGATATCATGGATCTGAGTTTCCCTTCACTTCTGTTTCTGATGCTGCCCTTCCACATTTGCTCATCTCACCTTTACCCTCCACAAGCATTAGCCATAGAAAGATGAAATGTCTGTCTGTGTTTAAATCATATGTGCAGTCAAAGTGACAAATGTTGCCATTCATGTTATTATGTCTGAATGGGGTGAAGGACATATTTTATAATGAAAAACAAAATCTATCAGAGCTTATTTTATTGTATTTTATTTTAGATCTAAATTCGTTTTAATGTTGATATGCAGTAGGGGTCAAAAGTCTGGGATTCAAATTTAAACCTTGAAATAAACAGTAATTTTAACAGGAAATGTTAACAAATGCGGTGAGGTAAAATGAATATGAAATGTTTCTAAGTAAACAAAAAGACAAATCCGTGACATTGATCATACAAAATCCTACTGCATGTAAATATGTAAATAAAGGCTGTGAGACTGATGAAAGTCATGATGCTGTTTACAGTTTACATATTACATAAGGACAGTGCTTATATAAAGGTCTTCACTGTCCCTCATTTGTGACAGACTACAGTTTCTAATTCTTTTATATCGGATTACATAGTATAGTGTTACGGTGAGCTTGCTCAAGCTTTGAGATATACTTTGTTAAAAGTGCTACTGGCTTAGTCAGCAGCCGCTAAATCACTACTGTCAGCTAATCAGCCTGATAGCCTGCTTAACACGCTAGCCACTAACAAACTAACATTGACAGACATCAGACGAAAGGTTAAAGCAAGGTTACAGAGATGGAGCCCATTACAGATGACCTTGGCACAGAGAGTTTTCAACACAGGCTTTTGGATAATACACACAGGAGTGAAAGTTCCGGTATAGGCCTAATTGATAATGGCTGTGATACTCCAGAACAAAACAAACTGACTCTGTCTGCAAAGATTTGGACAATGAAAGGATTAATGAGAGATGTAGCATGAAGATAGTGCTTGAAAGTTTTGTGAAGATGCTGAAGGTATCAGGTTGTGTGTATTAGCTTTTCTCACAGTATTATGAGTGTCAAAGAAGCTTATTTTGTTCAGTCAGAATTTTGGTGCTATAGGAATACACAGTGCCTTTCAAAAGTTTGGGGTTTGTAAGATTTTTAAAATGTTTTTGAAAAAAGTCTCTTTTGCTTGCCAAGGCTGCATTTATTTGATTAAATATACAGTAACCAGTAATATTGTGAAATACTTTTACAATTTAAAAAAATAAACAGGTTTTTAATTTTAATATTTTGATTTATTTCTGAGATGGCAAAGCTGAATTTTCAGCAGCCATTAATCCAGTCTTCAGTGTCACATTATGATATTGAATATGATATGTTTTTTTTAGAGATGCTAATATGCTGATTTGGTGCTCAAGAAACATTTCTTATTATCAGTGCTGAAAATAGTTGTGCTTAATATTTTTGTGGAAACTGTCAAACCTTTTTCAGGATTCTTTGATTAATAAAAAGTTCTGCATTTATTTGAAATAGAAATCTTTTGTAACATTTTGTACCATGTCTTTTTTGTAACGCTTTTCAATTTAATGTGTTCTTGCTGAATAAAAGTATTAATTTATGACCCCAAACGTTTGAACAGTAGTGGCCAAAAACCAGGAATGGGATACATGTTTATGACCAACCACAGCTGTTTATTGTGTTGGGATATATAGGACAATATTTTTTTTTAATTGATGTAACAGTGATAGTTTAGGTGGAATATACATGTGTGATCAAGCATATCTTGTTCACTTGCTTAAGTGTTTCAAACAAAACTCTTGAAAACCTTAAAAGATTTGATACTACAACCCCGCAAACTTTGGCAAATCCAGCAATTAGTTATTTCTTAGACTTGCAAACACAAACCCATGTACCCTGACTCCCATTAGTTACAGTAAAGCCAGTCAATTATATTTAAACCAATGTTTTTCAGCCAAATATGTCAATGATTTAATGCAATATGGATCACAACAATCTGTGGGTGGTTTGTGGGCTGTTTGAGGCTGAGACTACCAAATACATGTTTCTTTCTGTTCACTTTAACAAGAAAAAACTTAAAAGGCAGGGAACTGTATCTGGACAATAGGGTGCCAGAAGGAACATTTAGAGATAAACATATTTTAGTTTGAGTGGGGTTGTACGGTAATGTGAGAGTATAATGTGAAACTACTGTGCATTACCATCTTGGCTAAAGACCAGTAAAAATGAAGCTGAAGTTCTCAGTGTTGTCATAAACATGTCAGATCAATGGCTTTCAGCTGCTGTGACAGTGTCCACCCATCCTGCCTTATGTGACATTACCATAACGACCGACCTCTAGTTTTCTTACCGTTGACCTTGTGCCTGGTTCCTCTCACCTGCTTCCTCCCCACACCCTCCTGTGCTCTTTCCACAGACACAAACTTTGTGTTGGGAAATGCCCAGATCATAGACTGGCCAATCGTTTACAGTAATGATGGCTTTTGTAAGCTGTCCGGCTACCACCGTGCTGAGGTCATGCAGAAAAGCAGCACATGCAGGTATCAGACTTCATGCAGAGCTGGTTTCATGTACTAGTTTTTATATCCCATCATATTGATCATATTTTCTTTATAAAAGAGAGAACTGCAACTTTTTGTAGAAAGATGCTTGAATTCAGTGGTCACACTATTTTAAGGTCCAATTCTCACTATTAACAAACCATTAACGACAACTTTTGCCTCAATAAACTACTAATTTGCTGCTTGTTAATAGTTAGTAAGGTAGTTGTTAAGTTTAGGTATTTGGTAGGATTAGGGATGTAGAATATGGCCATGCAGAATATGTGCTTTATAAGCACTAATAAACAGCCAATATGTTAATAAAAGGCATGCTAAAAAGCAACTAGTTAATAGTGAGAAATTTACCATTTACAGTATTAAATATCGTATTAGATAACATAATATACAAGATAGTACAATATTGTTTGTAATGAAGTATGCCCACAATACAACCCAGTATATGTACAGTGCAATATTATATTACAATATGCAATACAATACAGTACAGCATATAGTACTACACTACACACGATGTAGAGAGGAATATGGGAAAGTAACAGTGCAAAATAAGTAAATAATAAATATATTTCAGTAAATAAGTTTTTTTTTTTTTTTTTTTAAGAAATTAATACTTTTATTTAGTAGGATGCATTAAATTGATCAAAAGTGACAGTGGTTTATAATGATTATTTGACACTGAAAATTGGAGTAATGGCTGCTGAAAATCCAGCTTTGCCATCACAGAAATAAATAACATTTTTAAATATATTAAAATAGAAAACACTTTAAATTGTAATAATATTTCTCAATATTTCAGTTTTAACTGTAATTTAGATAAAATAAATACAGCCTTGTTGAACATAAGAGTCTAATTCCAAAACATAAAAAATGTACCGACAGCAACTTTTGAATGCTAGAGTATGTAGCAGAATAAACACAGAAATGAATTTGTAAGAATGTATTCTGTTACATATGCCTTATGTAATTATTTTTTATTTTTTTTAATTTCCTATGTGGAAGTTTTTGCAGATGTTACAGTAAATGTTAAAAATAGAGTTGAAAGGGTGAAAGTGGCTGTCTTCTGTGTGGTTAGTTGTTGAGCCAGCCAGCATTGAACTCTTACTTTTCCTTGATATGACAAACACAAGATAGGCTCATTAGCGTTACAGCTCCAGATGTCTCAAAGAGAAATACATTTGTAGAGTCTCTCGAATGTATCATTCCTCCCTCTCTGCCTCTCTCATTATAGTAAAGCAAAGCTGGACTAGTTTTCAGTAAACTTCCACTCATCATGACTCAAAAGATCCACTAAGCAACAGACAAATTAATGTTATGACCATTTAACTACACTCAGGGTGTTCTGATTTTCAACCCATTTGACTTACTTTCTTCTGTGAAACACAAAGGTAGAAATTTAGCATGGTATTTTTTTTTTTACTCAGTGAAAGTGAATGGTGACTGGGGCCGCCAAGCTTCAAAAGCACCATAAAAAATAACATATGTTGTCAATGTTGTCATATATGACCTTTTATCATGGCACTTTTTTGTCACTTGTGGAATTTGACAGCCCCTGGTCACTTGTATTTTATTCAAAAGAGCAGCATCAACATTCTACTACACTTCTCCTTTTGTGTTCTACAGAAAACAGAAAGTCTAAATGGATTTAGAATGACACGAGTTAATGATGACAGAATTGTATTTTTAGTCAACCTTTAAAATAAAGTCAAGTGAAATTCTGCTTGAAAACTGTCTGCTTCTGATTGTGTTTTACATTTCTTTTTTTGTCTCAGCTTCATGTACGGAGAGCTCACAGATAAGGACACATGTGAGAAAGTTCGGCTGACTTTCGAGAACTATGAGATGAATTCGTTTGAGATCTTGATGTACAAGAAAAACAGTGAGCATTGCACACACACACACACACACACACAGATGCACACACAACTGGGAGCAGGAACACAGCAGTCCTGGTGCATACATTTGTTATGCTAATATATTAATGAATATGCATAAATGTGTAAAACAGAGACAAGACAGTTTTTTCTTCAATAGAAAAATAACTTTTCTCCCCCGACATATTATCTGTCACAGATTTACGGCATGTTTAAATGTGCGTGGTTGTGTTTTTCCAGGAATGCCGGTTTGGTTTTTTGTGAAAATAGCACCTATACGAAATGAACAGGAGAAGGTTGTGCTCTTCCTGTGTACGTTTAGTGACATAACAGCATTCAAACAACCAATTGAAGATGACTCCTCCAAAGGTACGTGTTGTTCAGATGTATTTCATGAACATTTGTGCACTTGAGAGTGAATGTTAAATGTGGATCTTTTCTGTGTTCAGGATGGGGGAAGTTTGCTCGTCTGACCAGGGCTCTGACCAGCAGTAGAGGGGTCCTGCAACAACTGCAGCCCACTGTACATAAAGGAGAGAATGTACATAAACACTCGCGCCTTGCAGAGGTACGTCTCAGTGTGTATGTCAGTCTCATACATTTCATTTTACGCCTGTGAGTGATTATGGTGTGTATCAGCATGTGTTTGCATCCATCTGTGTCAAAGATCAAACTAACACTAGGAAGGCTATCCTCTTGCACTGTGTGTTTCCAGTACACACACTCCTCCAGCAGGGAGATTAAAAAGATATATGGGGCATTTTTGAATAGTTTACAAAGCAGGGTCAGGAATTTGGGACAAAAGTGCCACCAAATGTGAAGAAAAGACCTAGAAATTTAAATGTGGCAGCCAAAAATGCCTCATAATGAATTCATAATCTGTAATATATATTTATTTACTTTCTATTCTAGGCCTAGCTAATTATACATAATCACATAAAAGCTGTCATGCAATGGAGCTGCCAGATTAGTTTTGTATTAGTTATTTAATCCATGGTGGCAGTAGACAATAAATAACTATATAATATGATATGACCAATATAAACTGACTACTGTATATAATCTGCTCCAGCCAATCATTTGCAATAAATAAGTAAAAGGAGAATTATATTATATTAATTGTAGAGAGAGCAGAGAGATTGTTATACAGTGTTTCCATTCACAATGGTCATTATTCAGAAATATTTATAAGCTGAATGTCACAATTGGAATCAGAATTAAGTATTTCCAGAGTCATGTACAATGATATGAAAATAATAAAAAAAATTAAATTAATATATTTAAATGAAATGTTACATCTTAAATACATTTTAAATGTATTTAAATTATTTATATGAAGTAAGTTAATATATTGATTTGCATTTATTTAAATGAAATTTAAAATTTGAAGTGTTTGGGAATTTTTTTATGTGGTATCGACCTAAAATTGACAGTAAAAATCAAATAAATGAACATTTTTATTTAACATGTTATTTAATTAATTGAAAGTATTTTTAGTGCTAGATAAGTAAAACTAAATCTTCAAGGTAATGTGTCCATTCATTCTTCAATAATACATAATGTTAGCATACATTTATTCTAGCATGGTTTATCCAAAATGTCCATTAAAAATACATTTTAGTCAGTGACAAGGCTTCATCTGTATCTGTTAAACAGACGAGATGAGATGTTTAACAGGATGCGATTTTTCTTTGAGGTGAGTCTCCTGTAAGCCGAGACGGGTCATTTCTCTTCCTCTCCACTCAGATAAACGACCATCCATCCGCTGCCTCTCTCTCTGTCTCTCTCTCACACAGGTTCTCCAGCTGGGCTCAGACATCCTGCCCCAGTACAAACAAGAGACACCCAAGACCCCTCCTCACATCATCCTGCACTACTGTGCCTTTAAGACCACATGGGACTGGGTCATCCTCATTCTCACCTTCTACACCGCCATCATGGTCCCATACAATGTCTCATTCAAAACCAAGCAGAACAACGTCACCTGGCTGGTTGTGGACAGCATTGTGGATGTGATCTTTTTGGTAGATATTGTACTAAATTTCCACACCACGTTCGTGGGCCCGGCCGGAGAAGTGATATCAGACCCGAAACTGATTCGCATGAATTACTTGAAAACCTGGTTTGTGATTGACCTGTTGTCCTGTCTGCCTTATGATGTCATCAACGCCTTTGAGAACGTGGACGAGGTCAGTACAAAACACAAATTTATTTACATACACACACACACACACACACACACACACACACACACACACACACACAAGCAAACATGAAAAAAGGATTAATAATCAATGATAAGATCGAAACGTCTGTTATGTCGGCTCATTGTTTTTGCTCTGGTTTTCCAGTATACTGAAGTTTATTGCTTGTTTCTCACAGTGTTTAAAGCAAGGAGATATGTATATATACGACATGTTTAAAAAGCAGCAGACTGCAATAATTCATAGAGAGGAACATGCACTTTATGTAAGATGTGCCAAAGGGATAGTTCACCCAAAAATGAAAATTACCCCATGATTTACTCACCCTCAGGCAATCCTAGGTGTATATGACTTTCTTCTTTCAGACGAAAACAATCAGAATTATATTTAAAAAATGTCCTGGCTCTTCCAAGCTTTGTAATGGCAGTGAATGGGGTTTAAGATTTAGAAGTCCAATAAAAGTGCATAAATCCGTCATAAAAATGGCTCCACACGGCTCTGGGGGTTAATAATTGTATTGGTCGGTGCCGATAGCCCTGTATAGCGCCGTTGCGCTGTGTGCGTCCCGAGTTCCAATACCGGCTCGTGGCCACCTCTCTCTCTCCCCTACATCGCGTCCTGTCACTCACTACACTGTCCTATCTAAATAAAAGACAAAAATGCCAAAAACAAATCGAGAAAAACAAAACAAAAAAAAACTCTGATTGTATTGGTCTGAAAGAAAAATTCATATACACCTAGGATGGCTTTTTTTGAAGGGTGGGTAAATCACCGGGTAATTTTCATTTTTGGGTGAATTATCCCTTTAAGGAGTTTGCAAGGTTTGCAAGTGATTATCTTTTAGATATTATTAATATAGTCAAGGTGAAATTCGCCACCTAGTGTACTATATGTACTATAATTATGTAAAAATGATACAGGTTTGTCACTTTCTGCCATTGGTCAGGCAAGCAAATAATCCCTGCTACAAATATGTATATTTTTGTAGTCCGACCTGGAAGTTTTTCCACCGGATTTGGATATTGCAGGAAAGTTCTGTGACTAAGTAAAGTTTATTATTCTTACACATCCTGTTCATTAGGGTAATCTTCACAAATTACCAACACATCTAATTACAATTAACAGAGGTAAAAAGCTAGAGTATAAACAAACCACATTTAAAATCTACTAGTTGGATGAGTTTTCCTCTGTAGTCACATTTAGCCTTTTACACATATTTCTGATGTATTTTATCTCATAGGATTAAACGAGAAAATATCTTGATCTTGCATTAACTACAGACCTTATTTAAGGCATTTAAAAAACGACACACATGACCTTTAAATTTACTGCATTAATTGTTTGTCGTAAGACTTCTTCGGATTCTGTGTAGCATCTGCTCTGTTTCGGACTATTCTAGTGGCAGTTATCCAGCATGCCTGATCTCAGATCAGTGTCATAAAGTAAATCTCTGGAGAGATTCTGAATCAGTTTATCTGCCTTGGTCTACGCTGATTTGGGAGGAAATTGGTGCAGTTAAGCTGAATGGATTTAAATTAGATAAAACTAGGCTGTGAGTACTACAAACCTAGTGTATGGGGACCTGAATTATCAGATCAGACAAAATATTTAACAATAAACAAACACACAAGGGACAGGGGAAGTGGAAAACATTTTTGTCCCATGCGGGCCTGGGAATAGACATGAATAATGCCTTTAAGAAAGGAAGAACTGAAGAAAAGCATTGGACTACCCTGCTGGCTCTCATTACAGAGAAAACCTAGCTAGCATTGATGTTACAACTCAATAGTCTAGGAGAGATCTTAATAAGTTGCTACCTAGGGTCTGCTCGTAACTATCTTCAGATTTTACTTTAAATGCACCAAGGGGAAGCACAGCAAAAAAGAAACAAAACTAAATCCAAAAGTATTCATACATAGACACACTTTGTGATGAGACTTTGTGATTTTTTTTCATATTTACCTCAAAACACCTGTTCGGAATAGCTATTAAACCTTGCGTATCTTTACAAGTGGTGGTATAACAGCCCTGCAACATTAAACTGATCATTTGTCTGAGTGCTTTGTGTGAGGGATAGTATTTTAGCTTGTAATGGAGCAAATCTTTGGTGTTAATTAATATTGATCGGGACGCATGAGAGTGAAGCACGCAAACCCTTTCACTGATCTTGGGCTAAGAGTTAATTTCCATGCTATCATATTTACACTTTGAATTTGTATTTAAAGCATTTGAGTAGAAGTATTTGTGCACCTCACTTTGATTCTCTGTGTCTGTCTCTTGCGCTCGCTGGATACGGGTGATTGTATGGTAAAGTTGAGGACTGAATCGATGGTGCGGGATTCTCTGTGCTGGTGAGGTAGGAATCGTGTACTGGATGAAGCTTTTGCTCTGGATCAATCTCTGACCGTATAACGATTTTGCTGTCTGTCTGCATTTAATTGAACTCACAATCAATTTCCGCCACTGCACAGAGGATGAGCACAATCTCTCTGCCCGATGCACTAACTGCCGTCACACCTGCATTCCACAGCTTTCAAAAATTATTTGTGCTTAAAGGGACAGTTCACCTGAAAATGAAAATTGGGTCATCATTTACTCAAATTTAAAGTTGGCATGAAATGAAAATTCAGTTCAATTAAATTTAATTAAATTCGATTTAATTCATTTAATTTTTCAAAATACATGTTATGTTCCAGTTTAAAGGGGTCATCGGATGCAAAATTCACTTTTACATGTTTGAACTGAAACCTGTACACAACCACCCAACATGCACCGAAACGAGTCGCTGTGAACAGAGCTGTTTTTAACAAGGTAAAAAAGGGTGTTGTTTTACACTATAATTGAGAAATGTTTACCAAAGTATGTTATAGACTTATAGAAGTGCCAAAATGTAGAGAAAAGGATGCGTTTTCTAATTTATCCAGATTAGTGTAGACCAGGGGCGATTCTAGGATTTTCATTTTAAGGGGGCTCAGCCCCCAATGAAGGTATAATATATATATATAAATAAAATTAAAAAAAATGTTTGACTAATAGGGGTGGTCACACACACACACACACACACACACACACACACACACAAATGCGAACATTTAAAGTGTTTTTAAGTGCACTTATTTTACTCCAGTGCTCACCGTCTTTCGCTCACACAAGTCTCATTAAAGGGTTAGTTCACCCAAAAATGAAAATCAGGCTGTGTTTTACTCACCCCCGAGGCATCCTAGGTGTATAGGACTTTCTTCTTTCAGACGAATACAATCGGAGTTATATTAAAAAATGTCCTGGCTCTTCCAAGCTTTGTAATGGCAGTGAATGGGGTTTAAGATTTAGAAGTCCAATAAAAGTGCATAAATCCGTCATAAAAATGGCTCCACACGGCTCTGGGGGTTAATAATTGTATTGGTCGGTGCCGATAGCCCTGTATAGCGCCGTTGCGCTGTGTGCGTCCCGAGTTCCAATACCGGCTCGTGGCCACCTCTCTCTCTCCCCTACATCGCGTCCTGTCACTCACTACACTGTCCTATCTAAATAAAAGACAAAAATGCCAAAAACAAATCGAGAAAAACAAAACAAAAAAAAACTCTGATTGTATTGGTCTGAAAGAAAAATTCATATACACCTAGGATGGCTTTTTTTGAAGGGTGGGTAAATCACCGGGTAATTTTCATTTTTGGGTGAATTATCCCTTTAAGGAGTTTGCAAGTGAACAGAAAGATTATCTTTTAGATATTATTAATATAGTCAAGGTGAAATTCGCCACCTAGTGTACTATAATTACAGTATAATTGTAAAAATGATACAGGTTTGTCACTTTCTGCCATTGGTCAGGCAAGCAAATAATCCCTGCTACAAATATGTATATTTTTGTAGTCCGACCTGGAAGTTTTTCCACCGGATTTGGATATTGCAGGAAAGTTCTGTGACTAAGTAAAGTTTATTATTCTTACACATCCTGTTCATTAGGGTAATCTTCACAAATTACCAACACATCTAATTACAATTAACAGAGGTAAAAAGCTAGAGTATAAACAAACCACATTTAAAATCTACTAGTTGGATGAGTTTTCCTCTGTAGTCACATTTAGCCTTTTACACATATTTCTGATGTATTTTATCTCATAGGATTAAACGAGAAAATATCTTGATCTTGCATTAACTACAGACCTTATTTAAGGCATTTAAAAAACGACACACATGACCTTTAAATTTACTGCATTAATTGTTTGTCGTAAGACTTCTTCGGATTCTGTGTAGCATCTGCTCTGTTTCGGACTATTCTAGTGGCAGTTATCCAGCATGCCTGATCTCAGATCAGTGTCATAAAGTAAATCTCTGGAGAGATTCTGAATCAGTTTATCTGCCTTGGTCTACGCTGATTTGGGAGGAAATTGGTGCAGTTAAGCTGAATGGATTTAAATTAGATAAAACTAGGCTGTGAGTACTACAAACCTAGTGTATGGGGACCTGAATTATCAGATCAGACAAAATATTTAACAATAAACAAACACACAAGGGACAGGGGAAGTGGAAAACATTTTTGTCCCATGCGGGCCTGGGAATAGACATGAATAATGCCTTTAAGAAAGGAAGAACTGAAGAAAAGCATTGGACTACCCTGCTGGCTCTCATTACAGAGAAAACCTAGCTAGCATTGATGTTACAACTCAATAGTCTAGGAGAGATCTTAATAAGTTGCTACCTAGGGTCTGCTCGTAACTATCTTCAGATTTTACTTTAAATGCACCAAGGGGAAGCACAGCAAAAAAGAAACAAAACTAAATCCAAAAGTATTCATACATAGACACACTTTGTGATGAGACTTTGTGATTTTTTTTCATATTTACCTCAAAACACCTGTTCGGAATAGCTATTAAACCTTGCGTATCTTTACAAGTGGTGGTATAACAGCCCTGCAACATTAAACTGATCATTTGTCTGAGTGCTTTGTGTGAGGGATAGTATTTTAGCTTGTAATGGAGCAAATCTTTGGTGTTAATTAATATTGATCGGGACGCATGAGAGTGAAGCACGCAAACCCTTTCACTGATCTTGGGCTAAGAGTTAATTTCCATGCTATCATATTTACACTTTGAATTTGTATTTAAAGCATTTGAGTAGAAGTATTTGTGCACCTCACTTTGATTCTCTGTGTCTGTCTCTTGCGCTCGCTGGATACGGGTGATTGTATGGTAAAGTTGAGGACTGAATCGATGGTGCGGGATTCTCTGTGCTGGTGAGGTAGGAATCGTGTACTGGATGAAGCTTTTGCTCTGGATCAATCTCTGACCGTATAACGATTTTGCTGTCTGTCTGCATTTAATTGAACTCACAATCAATTTCCGCCACTGCACAGAGGATGAGCACAATCTCTCTGCCCGATGCACTAACTGCCGTCACACCTGCATTCCACAGCTTTCAAAAATTATTTGTGCTTAAAGGGACAGTTCACCTGAAAATGAAAATTGGGTCATCATTTACTCAAATTTAAAGTTGGCATGAAATGAAAATTCAGTTCAATTAAATTTAATTAAATTCGATTTAATTCATTTAATTTTTCAAAATACATGTTATGTTCCAGTTTAAAGGGGTCATCGGATGCAAAATTCACTTTTACATGTTTGAACTGAAACCTGTACACAACCACCCAACATGCACCGAAACGAGTCGCTGTGAACAGAGCTGTTTTTAACAAGGTAAAAAAGGGTGTTGTTTTACACTATAATTGAGAAATGTTTACCAAAGTATGTTATAGACTTATAGAAGTGCCAAAATGTAGAGAAAAGGATGCGTTTTCTAATTTATCCAGATTAGTGTAGACCAGGGGCGATTCTAGGATTTTCATTTTAAGGGGGCTCAGCCCCCAATGAAGGTATAATATATATATATAAATAAAATTAAAAAAAATGTTTGACTAATAGGGGTGGTATACTAAACTTATATACCAAAAAGCGTTGTATCCCACTGTATTGCATAGATAGGTATAACATATAACTGAATAAGCCAAATACAAATCTTCATGATCTCAAATTACACGTGGATGTATGCCACTATATGGAACTATATGAAAAAAACTTTGAAAAATGTGTTTGTTTGTTTTTGTCTATACAATGAAATTCAATGGGGTCAGTGTTGTTTTGGACCACACTTACTTTCATTTTATGGATAAAAACAGGTGAAATATTCTTTAAATAATCTGAAAAGAAAGTCGTACATGTTTGGAATGATATGAGGGTGAGTAAATGATGACTGAATTTTCATTTTGAGGCAAACTATCACTTTAAAAAGTAAAACAAAATATATATATATTTTACTGTGATTCTCTGTAAAACACATATGCGTGCGCGCATGAATATGATACCAGCACGTTCACCAACTCGGATGCTCTTCCCTCCCACTTCTACTGTGTTGCATGCACACTAGGGATGGGACGATTCCCCGATTCGCTCGGTGCATCGGCATAAAAAGTTAACGATGCGATGCATCGGTTTAAAAAGTGTGCATCGGCTACAAGTTGTCATGTATATCGCGATGCATCGTTTCTAACATATTTGCATCGGTAAAAAACGATTTATTTATATATAATTACTAGTGGATGCGCTATACTTTTATTATTTAGAAAGTGACCAATAATCTGTGACCAATATTTTATATGTAGATTGATTTCTCTTCTCTAAACTGTTTCTCAAGCGCGCTCTCTCATCACCGCTGCTGCGTGAATATGACAGATCACAACACCACGGAGACCCGAGGAAAAACTGGGATTAAAGTCCAAAACCTGACTTGGAATAACCTAACAAATCAATCAGGGCTAAAACGGTTCCATTAACGACAAATTACATTCACACAATCTCACTAATTTGTGCACGCTTATTCTTAAGCAGACCTTAATGTCGATCATGGATCAAATCAATCCACAATGACAAACAGCGAATACATCTGTGCTGTTTAATGCATTTGAGACGTTGTGTTTTCCTCAGTGCATAGCTGACGTCACAGGTATACTTTTCATCTGTATATGTTAGAAAGTCATGCAAACATACCCATTTTTCTGTCAGGAGTGGGCGAGGCACGCGAGAGCAACTAGTGCTGCTGCGCGCATGCACGCTAAACAGACAGAGCGCAATCGAATAGGAGCGAAATAATTAGTAAAATATACATTTTGCTAAAACATTTGTTTTTGGACATTAAATGTGTCTATTGTAGAATTTTAAACCTATATATAAAGTGTATTTTTATGATAGCAGTAACTGTAAGTGGACTATTGTAATAGGTAAATCAAATGTAAGCTAG
>NW_015549612.1:501360-508059 GCF_001515605.1 Sinocyclocheilus anshuiensis
CTTAGCCTGACAGTTAGCCTGCTTTAGACCAGGTTAGTTTCCCAGCATAAGTTGCCACAGTGACTAAACTTGATCTAGGCCTATGTTAAATTTGCTTTATGGAACCAAATCATTTGACAATGAGTCAGACTAACTGAAATAAGCCTGGCTTATTTGGTTAACTTGTTTTATGAAACAGGCCTCGAGGTATTAAAAGTGATCATATTTTCGCCATTGCATATTGCATCGAATTGCATTGTGTTGAATCGAATTGAAATCGGATCGCACTGCATCGTAATAATGGTGAATCGTATCGCATCGCATCAGTAGCTGCTTCATATGTATCTGTAATGTATCGTATCGTTGGCTATGCATCGAGATGCGTATCGTATCGGCCTGAGTCATGAGATGCACATCCCTAACGCACACACACGCACATATGCAGGATCCGAGCTTTCATCTTGCCCCTGGGCATATGGCTTTTCGGAGGGGCTGTCAGCACCAGTTTACCGTGATCAGCTACATCAAGCTCATCAGATCTGTCTGTGCACGCTGCCGGGCTTCGAGCTCAGCAGAACCAGCCCAAAGAACAGAGCACCACCATAAATAACGGCATCCTTAGAGAGTTATGCAACACAAGGCGAATTAGATCCTGAGGTGACGACTTTCTGATGGAGAATAATGCACTCTGTCTGGTGTTTGCTTTCTGATTGATTTCTATTTGAAACAGGAGGAAGCGGCTGGTAAACTTAAGTTCACACTGAGGTTTATTTGTTTATTTACATTAGGAAGCCAGTGCAGCTTTTGAATGTATTTTCTTTGGTGGAAAGCTGTCTGCAAACAGAAGAAATGGATAGATTTTATTTTGCACTGCCCATACTACAGTATACATAGAATGCAAAATTGGGATTATGCAATCCTCCCATTACCGCGGGAAGTAGGGGTGCTGGGGGTGCTGCAGCACCCCCTGGCTCGGAGCTAAAGAAAAAATGGGGGTGCTTGGGGGTGCGGTGTTAAAAATAAATAAATTTAAATTTTGTAACAAAAAAGAAATAAAACTAATTTTATTAATTTGAATATTCATTAAAATCATAGGGGAAAAAAGCTTAACGACAATAAGCAACAATTGTCGCGTGACGTCACCACGTCCGCATCCGTCATTGAAGCTTTAAAAATACACCAGTCAACATCTCGAGAAAACGCATTTCTGATTTTTTCGCGAAGCCCAAAAAAAATAAAAAGAGACCGAGCCTTGAGCTGGCGATAAGGAAGCAGACCTGGAGCCTATGCCTAGTGGGCAGCCAACCAGCAGTAGGCATACGCATTAATCTTATTTTGTTTTAGTAGTATTAATTCTAACAATAATTAATTCTAATTCTAACAATTCTTCCTGATTATCCAGTCAGTATGGTAGGCTACTCTAAGAAGCCCTTTATTGTGGTCACACTGTAAAACATGAGTTAAGTCAAATCAATTTGACTGTGTAGGCTATAAGTTGTTTAAAACTTTTATCATATACTGATTAAAAATAAAACATTTGTTGCCATGACTTTTTGATCATATTTTCCCCCTATAACACGTCTGTACCCAAATTAAGAATTAACGAGCATGTCTACAGCTATTACAAAGAAACAGAGAAAGAGCGAGAGAGTCCATTTCATCTTTGTTTTTTAATGAAAAAACAGCAACAATAAAGAGCAACTCAGTTATTTTAAACGAAGAAATGAAACGTTTATTAACAAAAGTTGTCTTGCGCTTGGATCCGCCACCGGTCATTTCGCTTCACTCTCGTCACGTGACTCCTGCGGCTCTGAGCTGCTTGGAACAGATGCGCGGCGCCTCAGAACTGTAGCGAACTGTAAACTAAATTGATTTTATTATTTTATTTCTTGTAACACCGACTACAGGACAAAGCCTGTGTATTGCACACATATAACTTCGCTCCTGGGAAAACTCGACAACCCGCCCCCCCTTTTTTTTTTCCTCAGCCCCCCCTGCTCAAAATATGTTCCCGCGGCTATGAATCCTCCTGATGTTCCGTATGAGTCCAGAATTCGTAATATTGACATGATGTGTGTTCAGGTGGTTAGAATTTAATAGGAGCGTTGGACAATTTTATTTTAGTTTAAATTTCCATAGTTTTCATTACCTGATAAAGACAAAAAGAGGGTGTTTAGCATTAGAATAAGAAAATAACATGCAATAAATGTACATTAGGTTATAACAGATCTATACTAATCAAAGCTTTGGTGTTGGTACAATTTTTGTTTAATTTTTGGTACAATTAAAAAAAAGTTTGTTTTGTTTTTGAAAGAAGTCTCATGCACACCAAGGCTGTATTTATTTGATTAAAAATACAGTAAAAACAGTAATATTGTGAAATATTTTTACAATTTAAAATAACCCGTTTCTATATCAATGTATTTTAAAATGTAATTTATTACTGTGATGGCAAAACTGAATTTTCAGTAGTCATTACTCCAGTCTTCAGTGTTACATGTTCCAGAAATCAATCTAATATGCTCAAAAACATTTCTTCTTATTATCAATGTTGAAAACAGTTATGCTGCTTTTTGTGGAAACCATGATACAATTTTCAGGATTCTGAAGAATAGAAAGTTAAAAAGAACACCCTTTAATTGAAATAGAATATTTTTGTTACAATATAAAACTCCTTGTCACTGTTGATCAATTGAATGCATCCTTGTTCTTTCTAAATAAAAAGATAAATCTTACTGACCCTAAACTCTTGAATGGTAGTGCATGTATTTTAGTGTTCTTATGCTGCCACAGGGAATGATGGGAAATGTAGTTTTGCCACACAAGCCTGTCACCTCATAAAATGCCTCAATGAACAGTATTGTCTACCAAGATTTATCACAATCTTATTATGAATAATATCAGTGAGCCTTCCATAATAATTAACACGCCGACCCCCCCCAATGCTCGAAGAAAATCCACAGCTTCTCATTGGTAATTATGACATTGTGGTGCCATTAATGAGTGTTCATCTCATACATCATTATTCCAACATAACCTAAAGGCAGCATTAGTGCTTTGCAGATCGTTGTATGCTGAAATTGCTTGAATGGGAAATGTGCATCTATGTTTAAGTTAAAAATGCCGCAAACTAACACACTATGGCATACTATCTTACTACATACTCAAAAGTGCACACATTCCCATCAGCAAATGACACACAGGACATACTTTTAGTGAATAAGAGAATGCAAAGTGGAATGCAACCAATATTTCTTTCTCTCAAAGGACAAACACAAGGACCAAGCATACATACTCGTGCACACACACACACACACACACACACACACTGTTCTCTGTTCCATCATCTGGTACAGGTGCATATTTTCATGGCCTAACTGTGTGGTTTTTAATAATCAAAATCCTCCTCAGGTGTTTCATTCAAAACTTTCGTTTGCATAATTATCTTATGTTGCATAACCCTCGTCTGATTTCACAGAGACATCTGTCATCGTTCGCATTGCCTTTGCAGCGGAAGCTTGATTATTAATGTCTGCGATGCCTGTGATCTCACTAACAGTCCAGGCTCTGCTTTTTCACTCTTGATTCAAAGCGCCATGCTTTTGTTTGCAATGACTGTTCACATATTCTTCTGTTGACCATTGTCACTCTCTTTTGTTTTTTGTTTTTTTTCCCTCCTCATCCCTCTTTCTTTTTGCATGTCCCTTGCACTGCCTGTGTTTGTTGTGGGCGAATGAAGAACTGGAATCATCGAGCTGTCACTCAAGTAGGCCTTTCATCTCAAAACTCGGCATTTGATTGATATGCTGTGCCTCAGGGCATCAATCAGACACTGATGTAAACCAAAAGCAGTATTAGACCATAGTCTATTATTTAATGTTTCTAATCAAATCAGTCAACAGAAACTTTTTTTTATGATTTTTTGTCATTTAAATGTTTGTTTGGTGTGTATTAAACTGTATTGTCTGTGTGTGTGTGTGTGTGCCAGTGTTTGTAACTCTGTGGATGTGCTGATAGGGTGTTTAAAGGAATATTCATTCCTCCGATTTATACAATACTTAATGGTGACTTCATCTATTAAGCTCCACATAAGGCCAAAAAGCACCACAAAAGTAGTCCATATTATTACAGATTATCTGTAGTCAAATGAAAACTGTGTGAAGAACACACCAAAATATAAGTAGTTAATACTAGACTGGATCATTGACTCAGTGAGTTGAACTCATCAATTAATTGTTCAAAACAACACATTTGAACAAGTTAGCCATTTCATTGAAAAGAACTGGCTCAGAAGAATCATTTATTCACTGATCTGGTTCTTGAGTTCAACTAACTGTATCAGGAAATAGTTTCTAGCAGTTCTCGGGTTAAAGATTCACTGAGGGAATGCAAAGCTATTATATGGACATAATCTTTTCATGGTGATTTTTTGGGGTAATTTTCTGAACTTAACATAGTTGATTACTATAAACTGTTACTGTATGGATAAAAACTGCATGAAAAATCAGTTTTCAATAACAGCATACGGGTTTGGAACGACATGAGGGTGAGTAAATAATGACAGAATTTTCATTTTTGGGAGAACTATCCCTTTAATAAATAATTCATGGACACTGACCAGAATTACTGTAGTATCAAAAGCAGCTGCACAAATACTATCCAAAATGTTTTTGATTTTTTTAATATAGCAAAATGGCTAAAAAGAAAGCGCCTCATTTCTTTTTCAGTGTCTGTTCGAAGAGAACTGATGAAATCACTAGAAATTATGTAATTTGTATTTGTAATATCTACCCAACTAAATCCCTGGATAAATTCCTGATCTGAAAGAGTGTGTGAAAAATAAAAAATACACACATACAGTATAGGGTTACAGGGTGATTTTGGCTTGAATATTTAAAACAGGCATTATACATATTTAATGTTATTGTTGTGGCCATTTTCCTAAAGCAAGTCTCCACTGTACTATTGATGTCCTTGTGTGTGAAAGCTGTTTTATTCATGAACATGCGCTCATAGTTCACCCAATAAGGAATATATAATATATAAAGCAACAATTCACCCAAATTTCAAAATGAAGTCATCACTACAACTAGAAGTGGTTCAACTCCTCTTCTGTTTGTCAGAATAATGATCGCAGAAACTCTGGTGACAAGAAATAATATGGAAAAATAGGGAAAAACCATGCTTTGACAACACAGAAGTGCACTTTTAGAAAAAGATTGTACACTTAGGTTATTTTTGAATATATTCCAGCGTGTTTGTTCAGATCTGAGGAGTTCTTTGTTCTGGTGCTCAGGTGCTGTTTCAGCTCTCTGTATTGTTGATTTCAGAGGGTTGGCTTGGCAGACGCCTGTGCACATTTATAAACGCAGAAAATCTGTGCTAAGAGAGAGACAATGCACTTTATTTAGACTCAAGAAAACGTGTCTGTAGAATTGCTTCGGCCTATAATGTTTATATTTGATGGATGGATGAAAACATATTTTGCAGTATGTTTAATTCTCTCTATCTCTCTGTCTCTTCCTCAGGGTATCAGTAGCTTGTTTAGTTCACTGAAGGTGGTTCGTCTGTTGCGTCTGGGCCGGGTGGCTCGCAAACTAGATCACTACATCGAGTACGGTGCGGCTGTTTTGGTTCTGCTGGTTTGCGTGTTTGGGCTGGCGGCCCACTGGCTGGCCTGCATCTGGTACAGCATTGGAGACTATGAGGTCATAGACGAGGAACGTAACAAAGTACGTCCGGAGAGCTGGCTTTATATGCTGGGTGAGACGATCGGGACACCCTATCGCTTCAACGTCAGCGGGATGGGAAGATGGGAAGGTGGACCTACGAAAGATTCAGTCTACATTACGTCTCTGTACTTCACCATGACCAGCCTGACCAGTATTGGCTTTGGAAACATCGCTCCAACCACAGATGCGGAGAAGATCTTCGCTGTGGCCATGATGATGATTGGATGTGAGTTGAAAAGCTTTATTTACTTCTTTATAAACACGTGCATGAAAAAATACAGTGTTGATACGTCTGTTTATCATTTGAGAACGTCTCGGTTACGTATGGTAACCCTCGTTCCCTGAAGGAGGGAACGGAGACGTCACGTCGGATGACCGACGAAATTGGGATCTCGCTTAGAGAGACCAATCTACTTCGAGTGTAAACTAAACGAGCCAATGCACATTGGCATGCGATTATTGCATCCAGCTGCCGCTGATCACAGCGTGAGTATAAGTAGGCAGCAGATGCAGCTCATATTCAGGTTTTCGCTGAGGAGCCGAGCCGGTGACCCGGCCGCTCAGCGGTGGTACTGGAGCTGTGGCGACGGGATGTGGCGATGGATGACCGACGAAATTGGGATCCTACCAAAAGGCCACAGCTACTGCCCCTTCCAGTGTCCTGTGGAAGCCACCTGCGCCCCGACTTTTTGGCGTAGGCCAGGGCTTGCACAAAAGGACCAGCTACTGCTGCTATGGCACTACCCACTGAGTAAGACTGGATAACACTGGGAAACTTGCACAGCAACTGTGCAAGAAGGCTCACTGGGGGAAACGCATAATTGCGAAGGCCCCGCGGCCAGCTGTGTGCCAGTGCGTCTTGGCTGAGTGTTCCCTCGGCCAGGGAAAAGAACAACTGGCAGTGAGAGGTTTCTGGAGAGGCAAACAGGTCTACCTGAGCGGCTCCGAAACGTCTCCAAATCAGCTGGACCATCTGGGGATGGAGTCT
>NW_015549612.1:508330-508646 GCF_001515605.1 Sinocyclocheilus anshuiensis
GGCGCAGCCGAATCTTCCTCTCCAGAAAGCTCTGGCTCACCCTCCGATGCAGCAATCGACATCTGGTTGTTGGGAAGAGCGCCAAAGGATACGGCTGGTACGCTCCTTGTAGAGGGCCCAGTACGTTCCATTAGCAGCTCAACTGGCTGCGGAGTGCCTCAGACTGCCCACGCTACTGCCTGAAGTAGCCCCCCCAGCTGCCACCATGAGGAGAACTAGATCAAGGCAGAGGCAACGGAACGCCGCCCCTTGAGGAAACGGAGCTTGGCCCGCGACTCCGAGATGATCATCTTCCCGCAATGAGAAGATGACTCAT
>NW_015549612.1:508825-517637 GCF_001515605.1 Sinocyclocheilus anshuiensis
CAGTGTTGGGGAAAGTTACTTTTAAAAGTAATGCATTACAATATTGCGTTACTCCCTCAAAAAGTATCTAATTACGTTGCTTAGTTACTTTTTATGGAAAGTAATGCGTTACTTTCCTGTTACTTTTTAAATATGAGCAGGGCTTGATTGTTTTTAACATAAGAAGTTCTATTTATAGCAAATGTAAAAGCCCTTTCACACCAAAAAGTGTAATGAATAAACCTCAGGCTGAAGGAAAAGTAAATTCACGTCTGTACAGTAGAACGCAGGAGAAGGTTCAACACTCTTCAGCAATAAAAAAACAATGAAGCACAATTGTTAGTTTATCTAAAGTCATTTTTTGCTTATTAGTATGGTTGAACTGGATCATCAAAGGTCAGCAGCAAAGACATTGGTTAATAAAATGGGATTAGATACATTTGTGTTATTTAACATATTTAATTATTGCAGATTTGCGTCATATTCTGAGTTTGCATTTCACTGTTTTAATTCATTTTGATGAATACTAAATCAGTTTTTTGTGAGTGGGATGAATTAATGCACATTCACATTTAGTCTAGAACTACAGTAACATCATGTTCACACAGCGCACACAACTCCTCTGGATCAATAGGTTCAGAGGTGGGATCTAGAATTTATGTGTGAGACTTTGTTACAAAATATAATAGGCAAAACAATTTAAATCAATCAACTAAACCTTTTTAATGCAGGCCGTTTTGTCACAAGAAAGAAAAAACAAAATAACTTATGTAATTTTTTACTTAGTCTAGATTGATTTAGATAATTAATTGTACATTCTCATTTCTTGTATATTTTCATTTAATTACTTTCGTCATTATCAAACTTCACATATAGTTAATCTGTAAAAACACTAATAATTTAAATGTCATTTTTAGCAAATCTTAAAATGAATATCCATTTTTCATACTGTACACTATAATGTTCCGAGTCACTTTAAATAAATAACTGATTTCAGTTTTTAGTGCATAATGTAATGCATAATGTCAGCTAAAGTTGCATTAGTTAACATTACATTATTAGTGAATAATACATAATTCCAACATTTACTAACATTAACATAAATCAAAAGTTGTATCTGTTAATATTATTTAGTGGACCTCAGCCAAAATGAACTAACAATAAACATTAGCATTTTTATTAACTAATATTGACAAAGATTAATAAATACTGCAACAAATGTATGAATCATTGTTATTTAATATTAGTTTATTTCCCACTAATTATTAGTGTTATCATAATATTATGAAATTGTCATAATTAGAAAAAGCCAGACTGGGAAAATAGTTAAAAAAATGTTGATGACTCAGTTTGCACTGAACATTTCTGTACAATCATATATTTTCTGTAATTATAACGTGCAGATGGCCACAGGGAACTCAAATCACATAATTACACATAAAGGGAAAAAAAATCAATGTAAATATACAGCATGAACTAGCAATGAAGCTCACAGGCATTTATTTTTCAAACTGTTTCTTGTAGCTCATGTCACGTTGCATTACATAATAGTCTATAAGTCGTGTTTTATGCTCATTTAACAACAGTTAATGAAAATGTTCAACTGGCATCACATTGCAGTCTGTTCTCAAACGCTTCAAGGTGATGTGAACTTACAGGCTTTTGTTTCACAAGTGCATTTCAGATTTCTGAATCATGCTGATGTTTCATCATGTTTATAGTGACAGTTTAAATCAGCGCCGAGTGTAAACACTTGATTGGAGCACCGTTTGCATCATTCTCAAGGGCTTTATTCCACAGGCTAGAGAAGTTGTGCGCGAAATTGATCTTTTCTTTTGAAACAAATCAGAAGTGCAGATGCTGATTTCATGGGTTGCTCGGGGAACAGGGCTGGCAGCAGGTGCTGGAATGCCTGTTCTGTTGCCATGGCAACCGCTAGCTTGGGGCATGAATTTAACGACTGATAGAAAATGTAAATCCGACTGAGACAGACTAACAGGTAGAAACATATATGCCTGGCTTGTTTTCCTCACATATACCTTTCTGAAGCTCGCCTGTGTGCGTGTGCCGATGTACACGTGCAGAGGTCTTTGAGCCGGTGACAAACATGAAGCAGCTTTCATCTTTCTCCTGCAGGAGTTTTTGTCAGCTAATGACTTCATACATATTAGATATGCGTTTATGAGGCATGCATATGCAAATTCATCGCAACACTGTGAAATATTCGTGTTTTGCCATGTTTGATTGATAGCTTAACTTCCTCTCTTTGTTTTCAGATTAATTTCCTCGAGAGGCATTAATGCTCCTCACGTGTTTTCACTGCATGCGCGCAGGTTGCGACGTCACAAAAGGGGCGAAGCCTCAGCTTATGAATATTGATAAGGTTATAGCTTATAGTTTAACTTGATGTTTTAAGTTGTGATTTATCAGGTATGTTTCAGACTTGTTTCAGTTTGATGATCACATTAACAAAACATTATGAGTAGAAGTCATAGGAAATCCTGTAATCTACCTTTTAAATAGCACATTGAGTTGCAAAGTTCTCAATAAACAATATTTTGAGCATAAATTCATTCCTACATCCTGCGTCTTCAGGCTTTGGAAAAAGGTATCCGGTTTCTAATTCACCCAGATTCACCAACTAAAACTATTATGAAGATGAAAACTAGAATTAAAAAATATTGTTGACTAATATAAAATAGGAAAACAATTAACTAAAGAAAATTAAAGATGCACTACAATATGAATAAAAAACAAACAAATATATATATATATATTTTTTTAAAGATTCTTGATTGAAGCTTGATTTCTAACTATTGGAGTATTCTCTCAAAAGCTGACCAGTACATCTTAGTCAGGTTAGATGTTATATTAAATTTAACATAGATAAAAATGGCTGTGAGGAACAGACATCATATACAGTCTTTACAATGGCACACACTGTATAAAGGTCCTAGATTACATAATTTTTTACAACTCACAGTTTGTACAACTCAAGAGTTTTTGTCCATTGAACTTTTTTTTCTTAATTTTTTTCTTCTTCTTTTCATGCTACTATCCATTACAGCCTCATTTTCCTGCCCAGTAATGATGGAAGTTACAAATTTACCTCAATACATTTCATTTACACAAAGTACTGCAGTTGTATTGTTATGAATTTGACAAATAAAGCTTTTAACTTAAACTTTGATGTTTTCAGAATGGTGCACTGTAGTTTGAGCAGGCAATGATGAAATAGTGTGTGGTGCTATGCTTTAAGAGATGATAAACATATCCTGAAATTAAATAGAATAAAAATATAATAGAAATGAAAAAAAAAACCCTTCAAAATTCTGAACAAAGAGTGACTTTGAGAGTCACGAGCTGAGTAAATTGTCCAGAATATTCAATGCCCCTGATACTCTGACACCGTCAGCATCAGAGTGCACTGAACGTGTCAGCCAGAAATGGGAAGCTAAAACGCACCCTGAATGGCTGATCTGTTCTTTATTGCCTAAGTGAATGTGAGCCTGTTTTCCAGTAGATTTGGTGCTTAATCAATTTACCTTGGCCAAATTCCCCGGCATCCTAATCTTTCAGCTGACATTGATACAGATTTACAGTGTTTGCAAACATGGAGCGGAAAGAGCCGTCACATGGCCCTTTGTAGGCGATGATGCAAGTTCAATTGGAAGCAAAGATGTCAAGATATTAAATATTCTGTCACATGTTCCTGTAATGGAGTCACAGCCACAGGGAATCTTTTGACAAGGACTCATTTCATCTGATCAGATACATTTTCTTTCCCTTTCCCCCTCTTTTTTTTCTCTCTCTTTTACCTCTTCCTCATTTACAGACATAATCAAGGAAGAAACACAACAGATAAAAGACAAACATACACCCTCAACACTTAACTAATCTCAATAATAGTGACAAAAAACACTGTTTATTTTATATATATATATATATATATATATATATGTGTGTGTGTGTGTATTATATATGATATATATGATATATATGTATTTTATTGCTATACTATTTGAGCACAAATAAACTATCCGTTTAGCGACAAGACATTTATATTTATGAGTATTATTGTACTATATTAATGATATTTATGAGTGCGGTGAGGATAACTGGTGCTTCTGAACAAACAGATGAATTGATGCTATCAGTCACGGCAATGGATGAGTTAGTAATGGCTGATTAGAAGGCAAAAGAGATCTGAATTTCAAAATTAGGACTGAATTGTTAGGGTTCAATTGTGAGATATTTTCTTTTGAATTATAATTATAATGACTAGATAATTACATTTGAATTACTGATGAACAGATTAATATTAAAGCTGAATTTTAGAGGTTTAATTACTTTTATAACATGAAAAGTACACTCTAAGAAAAGTCTGTAATGTTCTGTGTTAATATGAATTGAAAACAATACTGTTACCTGTTAACAATACTGTTATTGAACTACAAAAATGCTAATTTGTGAAAACAGTGATGTCATGCGCATGCATAGGCCTATTACATGTTTGTGTAATGTATTTTACAGTGTTACATCACCAACTACTGGCCTGGCATGCATATTACAGCATTTTAAGTCGCTTTAGTGGATCTGTGTGAACGACCGTTTTTGTCATTGTTGTCTGTACACACACACACACACACACACACAAAACATAAAGGAGAAACTTTTCAGTTTTTAGTGCGTTGTCATGTAAACATACACTTAATGGAAAATGTATTAATAAATTTCTGCCAGGACATTTTTTTTTTTTACTGTTATTTTTCTTACAGTGTACTTTTCCAGTAATATAATTTATACAGCCACTGTATAAACTTTCTTTTGTAGATAATTTCTACATTAGGCATCTATTTCTGCGTTTTGTACTTTATTTAAATTTAAGCTCTAAGTCTGAAAATCTCCCTCTGACTTTCAGAATGTTCAGTACTCAAAATATAACAGCGCTGATATTTGCATACTCTATTCAGAATAATTTCCATTCGGATTTGTGATTGGTCTTTTCTATGATCTGTTTCTATCCATTTAGTCATCTATAGCTGACTTTACATTGCCAAAACAGTGTCACATTAGTGTTGATGACTGTGTGCAGCTGACTGAAAATATGACACATGCTGTATGTCATGGCACGTGCTGGATGCAGCATTTCATTTAAACAAAACCAAAGCCTAAAACCTCAACTTTAACAATCTTTAACACTATTCTATTTCTTACATTCAAGGATTGTTGTTTCCTAAAGAGTTCATTTGAGTGATCATGACTTTTAGATTCTGATATGATTTACTTGAATATAATATAATTGTTTGTTATTGTCAGGAGTAAGTTTTCACTATTTGAACTCATTTGAAATGCTTTATACTGTATTGGCAAAGCAAAGGGGTGATAAAGAGAAATCGAGGGGAGAGATGGAGGGAAGAGCCTAAGTATTATGCTGGCAGTACAATTAATCACCTGCTCTAATCAAATTACACTAACACAGGCTTATCTCCTCCACCCCATGTTTTTCTTTGCTCTACCGCTCATTCTCTCTCTCCATCTCTGGCAGCAGCCCAGCTCAAGCAGACGGTATGATGTGCGCGTCTTTTACCGAAACAGTGTTGTGAATGTGTCACGTCAAGACAATTGCTGCAGCACTTTTCTAATGAACAGAGCAGGTGTGCAAACATCAGATCTACAAAACTTTGTGAAAAATGTATACGTTTTCACTAATGAGTCCTACTTTACAGTACCGTCTCAGGACAGTCCCCTTGGGGTTTAGTGCTGATTTTTGCTCCTCTTCTAATGACTTGAACTTGCATGTTTTAAACAGAGCACACAGAAAGAGCATGTTGTTTGGTGGATTTAAGGCTCCTATATGAACGCAAGTAAGATCAATGTGGTTCTGTGCCATTGTTTCCACTCTAAATCACATGCTCGATATGCCGTTTCCTCGTTTGAGTTGTTGTGTACTTCAGGAGGAACAGAATAACCCGAATGTGACTATTTTTAGAAAAGATGTTATATTCATGAAACCTCAGCTTTAGCTGTGCTAAGGGGAACAGTAAATGAGAGTGTGAAAGAGAGAAACAGAAGCCGCTTCTCAATACCAAGTACGCAAAGTTCGGACTTGCGTCCTCGGTAGTTCGGACTTCGCAAGTTCGACTCGGGAATGCAAACTCCTGGGGATGGGAGGACACAAGTCCGGTAATTCTGCAAATGGAACAGCAGTGTACTTGATAACGTCCGTCAGCTCGCCTTGGCTACTCCAGTTATCTACACTGTATGTATACAATACGACGAAATATGATATCAAACAGCATTGCCTCTTTTCTGTTTCATTTAAAATATTAATAGGCTCACAAAAATGTGGTTCATGCAACAAATACACAAATTACAATAAAACGAAATGATATCAAGCACCACTGCCTTGTCGTTTTCTTCAAAATATAAAACACAACTCATTTCGTTTTCATTTTAAAAATATAAAACATATTAATATGTGGTTTAGGTAATACATTTACACATTTAGTCATTTTGCAGACGCTTTTATCCAAAGTGACTTACAATTTGGGGATACATAAAGCGATTCTTCTTAAAGAGGCAAACAGATACAGGAAGTGCTTGTAATACCAAGTTTCTAGACATTGTTCAAATAAGTACAAGCTAGAAAGAGAAGGAATAAATAAAGAGAGAATTTTTGTATTTTTTTTTTGATTTTTATTTTTTTATAATGATGATGATGAAGTCAAGTAGCTTCGAAAGAGATGAGTTTTCAGCTGTCGCTTGAAAATTGTCAGGGATTCAGCATTCCGGATAGGGGTGGGAAGATCGGAAGACAAGAAGCTCAGTCTTTGCCAGGTTGAGCTGTAGGTGATATTCGTTCATCCATGCCGAGATGTCCGTCCGCCAGGCAGCCTGAGATCCGTGCAGCTACCGTTGGATCATCTGGTTGAAATGAAAGATAGAGCTGTGTGTCATCAGCATAGCAATGGTAGGAGAAGCCATGTGCCTGTATGATGGGACCCAGTGATGTTGTGTATATGGAGAAGAGGAGGGGTCCAAGAACTGATCCCTGAGGAACCCCAGTGACAAGTTGATGTGCTTTGGATACCTATGGTACCTTTGGTAATATGTGCACCTTTGGTAATATGTGCACATATACTCTGATTATCTTCACTGTATAGCCTATAATAAAATGAAATATGACAAGCACAACTCTGCCTTTTTTGTTAAATGTCAGTTTTAATGAACAAAATAGCCATTATAAAAGAATAAGTATAAAGTATAAGAGACTTATGTAATAGGAAATAAAGACAAAAGCAAACAATTCGGTCAAATGCATGCAACAAAGTCAGTGTTGTATTACGATTAATAAATAAATAATTTATTAAACATAACTTTAATGTGCTCAGCCAAAACGATATGACCTGGAAGAAATAATAGATTTATGAGAGCAAAGATTGCCTGTTAGATTTACCAAAACGAATTTTACCTCATGTTTAACCACAACAGAAACATAAGAGCCAGCGGTAAATGTCAGAAGAACTAGCCGAGGTGAGACTGCTCTCGGCGGACACATGAGCACTGAGCTCCCGGTGATCGCGTGGATCTACATCTCTGTAATCGGCGAAGCAAATTTTCAAATAGGCGCTATCTTTATAAATAAACCGCAGATTTAAGTTTTAAACAACTACATTCTCACCTGAAATACTCTTAGAACTGCATTTCATGACACAATAACAGTAGTATTTTGACAATTATGCAGGTTTTCTCCTCTGCCATTAACGCTCGCTGGTTGGTGCGAAAAGCATTCTGGGATACCTGGCTGCCTCAAGTTCGCACAAGTCACCTCTGGATGCATCCTTGATTAAACGGGCGGAGCAAGAACACATCCGGGGATTTGAACGGTACTTGGCTAGATGTGAACTTTGAATTGGAACAGTACTTGGGCAACGACTGATGACGTTTCACAAGTCCACAAGAACACAAGTACAGAGAAGAATGCATTTTGAGAAACGGCTAGCGGGTGGATGGATGAATTTCAGTGTGTCAGTCACAAAGTTTTAGTGAGCAATTTAGTGTCCAGTAACATATTCAATCACATTTTTCTCTGTCATAGTGAAAGATTACAAAAATGCCTACTTTTAAGGGTTATGTAGAAAAGTGACTTGAGATCTGCAAAAGATAATAAACAGTAAAAATTCCCTCTTCACTGTAAACCTTAAAGGGGTCATGAACTGCCCTTTTTTATTACTTTGTACTAGGGCTGCACGATAAATCGCATGCGATATTTAACGCGCATCTTATCAGTACAGCCGGTTCTGTAATCAGCGGTAAATCTCCATCACCTGCGGGCTTTCACACTGAGCAGCATTAACTACACAGAGCCGTTGTTCACTGACGAGTTGTGCAAAAAATCGCGCGAATATGAACGTGGTTTTGCGCAACTCGTCAGTGAACAACGGCTCTGTGTAGTTAATGCTGCTCTGCTCAATGTGAAAGCCCGCAGGTGATGGAGATTTACCGCTGATTACAGAACCGGATTTCTGACAAGATGCGCGTTAAATATCGCATGCGATTTATCGTGCAGCCCTACTTTGTACTGTTCTCTGATGTCCACTTACAATGTTATCAAGATATTTACATAAAAAAAATCAGAATTGAAGTAATAGGCTATTTTCTGTTCTGTTTTTAACCCCCCTCATCAGAACGCTCTGTTTGCATAGGCACGGCGGATTGTAGACTCTGAAGTAAACGCCCACTGCTATTATTGGCTTACTGTTGTGTATGTTTGACAGCCTACATCCTTCATAGATGGATGCTGCTGTGATTTGGGTTAAAATGCATAACT
>NW_015549612.1:517903-558530 GCF_001515605.1 Sinocyclocheilus anshuiensis
GACCACATAATAAAAACAGTTACTCACACTTGTGTGTTGCGACATTGGATCCAATATAGTCAGCATTGCATCATCTTTTAGTTTCAATCTTTCGGGAAAAACTTGCGTCGAATTGTGCTTTGTTTGTAAACGAGTCCGCGGTAAAATGAAGTGAACAAAGGACCAAGTTCTTATTGACGCAGTCTGGAAGTAGTGACCACATGGTAAAAACAATTACTCACACTTGTGTGGTGTGATCCAAAGTAATCTGCACAGCATCATCTATTAGTTTCAATCTTTCTGAAAATCCTGCGTCGAATTGTGCTTGGTTTGTAAACGAATCTGTGGTAAGATGAGGTTAACAAAGGATCAAGTTCTTACTGATGCGGTCTGGATCTTCATTACAAATGAACTCTTTCCTAATGTTAGGATCAGAAGGAAGGCAATGCAAAGACTGTGTTTTTCCACAACTTGGCACTGCACAGCATCTGGTTGTCTTTGGAGTCATCTATTGTTTGAAATCTCTTGTTATTTACACTACGTGCACAAACTGGTGGGCGGGGCTAAACAGGCAGCGATGTCGAAGCAGGCATTGATCTTCTTCTGCGGAGGTGGAGTTTAGCCACACTATTACATTAAAAAGTGGTACATTCCACAAGCTGTCATTTTGGCAGATTGGCTTCAATACAAGCTGTTTTTAGACTAACAAGAAAGCTTTGAGTTCTGAAACTTACAGTATGTTTTAATAGTAAAATTACCTCTTATATTTCAAAAGATCAAGGGAATTTTGATTTTTCAGTTCATGACCCCTTAAAATTCTGTCATCATTTACTCACCCCTCATGTTGTTCCAAAAACCATGAAGCACAAAAGGAATTTGTGAAGAATAGCTTGAACATTCTTTTCATAATAATGAAAATGAATGAAGACTGGGGCTGTCAAGCTTTAAAATAACAAAACACCATAAAAGTTTCATAAAAAGTCAAAATTGAATTTATTATTCACTTAGATAATATTTCCATATTGATGAGCTTTTATTACAGAAGTAGCCATGTCCAATTTGTGATTGAAACATTCGTTTGAGTCAAATCTTCTCAATGATTTGGTTGATTCAGTTAAAAACAGATTTGAACTGATCTGGTTCTCAGTCAATGGTCTGATTCCAGTGATGTGAAATTTTTTGTTTTTAAAGCTCTGTTACGGTTTCAGAAGACTTCAGCATTTGAAAACATCAGTATAATTTAATCATGTGATATGAACTATAGATCAGATAATTCCTGTCAAGAGCTGCCTAGACAATCCATGCAATCTCAAAGAACAAACTAATGACACACTCAAGAAATAATAACACACACTCTCTCTCTCTCTGTCACACTTGCATGATTAAAGAGTGTACATCAGCTGTGTTAATGCAAGGGGAGGGTGTGTAATGAGCTGCCTGGCTCACTTATTTGTTCATTTGTTAATGAACATTCGCCCGCCTCTGTAATGAAAAACAGATGTGAGTGTGTGTGTTTGATTCGACGGGACAGTTCATGTTGAACCGTGAAAGCAGTTAAAGTTTGCTGAGTGAACAAACACCCACCCTGTGACCTCACACATTGATACATCTGGACGTGTCTGTGTCCTATGTGTGGTGTCAGAGCATCTAGGATGTGTCTGTGTGTGTGTGTGTATGTGTTCAGTAGGACAGTCTCTGTCAGCTCCGTTCCATGTTCTTGTCACCCTGGAGCCAAATCTGTCCCCAGATCAGCAAAGACTGTCACACTGCATATCTGTACATCACCGCCATCTCACACACAAGACTCTTACACTAATAATAATAATGGCTGGGGTACTAGAAAACTGCAGCTGGGTAGATGACAAATATTGAGAAGCTTTGATCTTTTTATTAACATCGGCACCTGGAAGTGTGCACGAACTTTAAATGACAGTGTTATTTAAAATATTATTTAAAGAGATAAATGACAGAAATGATTTGTTTGCTCAAATTTAAGTATTTTTAGTTCAAGGAAGTTCACCCAACAATTAAAATTCTGCCATTGTTTACTAACCCTCATGCCAATCAAAACCTGTATGCTCTTATTTTTTTTCTGCAGTACACAAAAGAGTATTTTAAAGAATCTTCACACAGATCTTTTTGTTACATAGTGACCTGTCAAGAAAAACAAAACAAAACCAAAAACACTATAAATATAATCAGTCATTGAGTCAGTGAGCAAAACTCTAGAACCAAATCAGTTCGATTTGTGAATGAATAGTTCTTTTGAGTCAGTTGATCCAGTTCACAAATCAGGCTGAACAATTCATTCATGTATCAAACTGATTAGCTCTTGAGTTAATAGTTTATTGGAGAGAAGGATTATCAGACTGAAATAATGACTTTCTTTTTCTCACACAAAACTTCAAGAAGTGACTTGGAGTAGATAGTAGAGCATGAATCATATGCACCACAGACAGACATGGTCACTACAAACTGTTGTACAGACAAAAATAACAGCATACAGGTTTGGAAAAACATGAGGGTGAGTACATGATGACAGAACTTTTATATGTGAACGATCCCTTTAATATATCTGGGCAAGGGCAATGTTTCTTTGCAATGAAGTGTGTTCATGAGACAGATATGAATGTAGAGTAATGGCAGCTCATAATTCTTATCTGAAGGTATTTAGGAGGGGATTCACACACACACACACACACACACACACACACACACACACACACACACACACTCTGTTTTGGAGCTGGTAACTTATGAAATAACATTTTTCATACTGTTTTCTTTTTTAGTATGTTTAATAATGTAATTAATTCTATGATGGCAAAGCTGAATTTTCAGCAGCCTAGTTTTCAGTGTCACATGATTCTTCAGAAATCATTCTAATATGCTGGTTATGTGCTCAAGAAGCATTTCTTCTTATTATCAATGTTGAAAAAACTTGTGCAGCATAATATTTTTGTGGAAACTGTAATGCATTTTTCCAGGATTTTCGATGAATAGAAAGTAAAAAAAAAACATTAATTTGAAAAAAAAAAAAAATTAAAAAACATTTGTAACATGTCTTTACTATCACTTTTGATCAATTTAATGCGTCCTTGCGGAATATAAGTATTAATTTCTTTAAAATAATATTTAAAAAATCGTACTAACTCCAATATTTATATCCATCTATAGAAATAAAAAAATGTTCGTCTGGGATACTGGGATTCTTTCATTTACTTACTAGTCTATTTTTTTATTTGCATGAATAAATGATACTCTTTAATTAAATAAATGCAATTAAATAAATTTGCAATTAAAACAATTGTAATATATATTTTTACATTTAAGTATTTTAAATATTTAATTTAGTCTTCAATTTTTGAACATTATTTTATATACTGTATATAATTAACTTTTTTGTGATTTATTTACATTGTTCTGTTCCTCTGTGTTGTCATTTAATCCAAAGTTTCTTTCTGCCTTTCTTTATCATTCCTACAGCTCTCCTCTACGCCACCATCTTCGGTAACGTGACAACTATCTTCCAGCAGATGTATGCGAACACAAACCGCTATCATGAGATGCTGAACAGCGTGCGGGACTTCCTCAAGCTGTACCAGGTGCCCAAAGGCCTGAGCGAGAGGGTTATGGATTACATCGCCTCCACGTGGTCCATGTCCCATGGTATTGACACCGAAAAGGTGAACACCCTGTACGCCCAACTCCCATTACCCAGTATGCAACTCTGGACACCCTTGTGTGTGTGTGTGTGTGTGTGTGTGGTTATTCACTCTTGCTCTGAAATGTTTGTGTGAGTGTGTCTGGCTAAGTATTTTTAAACATTAGTGTGATTCTTTAGCAAGATGCTTTCTCACGCTGTGTGTTTAGACTCGTCCTGTCGTTTATACGCAAACCGCAGGAGGGGAACAGCATGACTCTGTGGATATGAAGTCCCAATTGGGCGGACATTGTCAGAATGTTCCAGCTGTCTCCTTCTCTCTCTCTTTCTCTCTCGTGATTTAACCGTCTCATCACACAAGCTCACACTGTTCTCCCCAGAGCCAACTTCCATGTCTCCGTGACAACCACATGCAGAAAGGGAGATGCTCTGGAAAAGTGAGGGGCTGCTGGGAATGGCAGCTCGGGGACATGTCACACGCTAATGCGCTTAGATGCACACATGCACACCGGCACGCGAGTCAAGTACCTCTGTCTCTCTGTGTCGGCCTCCCAGTATGCTTCACTGGCATGACAGTAAACAGAAATTTGTATGGTGTGAGAGAGGGGTTATAAAAAATAAAAATGCTAATTTTTAATAATAGAAAAAAATAATAATTGGGGCTGTCAGTGTTAATTTAGTACAATTAATATTGCTAATTTAGTACAATGAATTAAAGGCACAATATGTAAGATTTTTTTATTAAAATATCCAAAAAACACTAGAACAGTGTTATATATTTTGCTGACTTGTGTACTTACATTATCCCAAATGTTTCGAAGAATGTTTAAATCCAGAGAAATAAGCAGTTTTAACTAGTGACACGGACCGTGTCTATAGTGACATTGTGTCGCCTGCCAATGACGTCATAACCCCTCGATTTCCGGTTTTGTTTTGTAGAAAACATGGAAACACCAAAGACGCTTTAATATGTTGTGCGTTTTAATAGACCGGTGACGACCGCACAGAGTAGCATTATAACAGAACTTTCAAATGTATCTAGTATGATAAAACAGCGCTGCTTTTTTCCCCCACATACGCACGACCGGAAGGAGCGGAAGCGGTCGACAGTGGCATAATAAAAGCTCCGCTGCTTTCGAGCCGCGTGTCGCGCTCGTTCAGCGGCCTCGTTTCGCTTCGACGGCTTTCAGCCTCACCCTGCTTCATTCTACTACGTCAATAAATCATTAGCTCATCCATGAACATGATTTCTGCAAGTGTCCCATCGGATTGCATCGGCTGTGGGGATGAAGGCGACAACTCCCATGATTCCACACTCAGTCATGGCGCCATCAAACTATGCCTTTGCCTCTTTGTTTATTTTGAATACGCGCCCTCTAGCGGCGAAAATTACATATTGTGCCTTTAATTAGTATTATATAAAAAAAAGAATCTAATCATTCCCTGGCTACTAAAAATAATCCAAAATAAGGGATTTTCCATCAAAGCAATTCATTTAAAACAGCTGAAAGTTGAACTTGAACTTAAAATAAATAAATAAATAATAAAAAATAACATAAAAAACAATAATTATAGTCATCGGAACTGAAATCTAACCATTTCAATCATGATAACTCACTTAAATTTTTGTACGTCAATGGATATGACAATGTTAATGTATTTGGTCTTGGCAGACTAGATACACTCTAAAAAATGCTGGGTTAAATATAACCCAGTGCTGGGTTATATTTAACCCAGCATTTTGTAGAGTGTATGCTGCACAGCAAGTACGGACTTGCAACTGCTATTAGATAAATAGACATGCTGCTGCGAGTATGTAAGATTTGCAGCTACTGCATGATAGGCATACATAAATCCCATAGTAGATCTAGACAGGTGGAGCTGGGGGAGGTGGAGGGATTCAGAGGAATTCTGACAGGACCATCATACTGTGAACACTGAACTAGGCTACTTAAAGGTTGAGAAGTCTCATTGGCTGCAGACTCAGCAGAGGCCAATCAGCTTGTGCCAAGTAGTAAATGATGTGATTGATAGCAGATTGCAATGTTCAATTTATTTATAAAGCACTTTAAAACAACCTTAGTATACCAAAGTGCTGTACACAGTTACATTGATCCAATCACACAATAGAGTAAACACGTCATTAGAAAACCACAGTCACAAAACATTGAAAGCATAGGAAAAAAGATAAGTTTTTAAAAGACTTTTAAACTCAGACACTGAAGAAGCTATTCTGCTGGATAATGGCAAATTGTTCCATAGCTTGGGGCCAGCAACAGCAAAGGCTCTGTCACCCCTGCATTTCAATCTAGCTCTGGGAACCAAAAGCCGATGATTAGTCTGTGATCTGAGTGATCTAGCTGGATTGTGTACTATAATCAACTCAGAGAGATATGGAGGAGCAAGGTTGTTTAGAGCTTTGTACACGAATAGCAGAATTTTGAATTGGATGCGATAATTAATTGGTAGCCAGTGCAATGAACTCAAGATAGGCGTGATGTGATTCCTTCTGCGACTGCCTGTGAGCAAACGAGCAGCCGCGTTTTGGACAAGTTGCAGACGATGAATAGATGAGACAGGCAGCCCATAATATAGCGAGTTGCAGTAGTCAAGTCGCGAAGAAATGAAAGCATGAATGACAATCTCAAACTCTTCCTGCTTAGGAAGGGTTTAACTTTTGCTAATCTTCGCAGATGGTAGAAGCTAGCACTCACAGTAGAATTAATTTGTTTGTTCAGCTTTAGGTCACTGTCCAGTATGAAGCCCAGATCCTTGACCTCAGCAGAGCAATATGGGGAAAAAGAGCCCAGATCAACGGTGTTCAGATCAGTTTTCTCGTTAGGCCTAAACAGAACAATTTGAGTTTTATCGTCATTCAAATGCAAAAAATTATTGGTAAGCCATGTTTTCAATTCTTGGAGACAGGCTGTTAGTTGGTATAATGCAGACTTGTCATTGCGCTTAAGTGGTATGTAAAGCTGAGTATCATCGGCATAGCAGTGATATGACACATCACATCTCTTAAAGATTGAACCAATGGGTAACATATACAGCGAGAACAATAATGGTGCTAAAGTTGACCCTTGAGGAACACCACATGAAGAAAATGCTACAGAAGAGGAATATTGCCCAATACTGACTGAAAATCTTCTGTTAGACAAAAAAGACCGAAACCAGTCAAGTACAGTGCCTCTAATACCAATGCAGTGCTCCAAGCGAGACAGCAGAATACCATGGTCAACAAAATCAAATGCTGAACTGAGATCTAAAAGCACTAAGGCCATAGTATTACCAGAATCATTGGATATTAAAATGTCATTCATAGTATTACCAGAATCATTAGATATTAAAATGTCATTAAAGACCTTCAGAAGGGCAGACTCTGTGCTGTGTAAGCTTTTAAAACCAGACTGAAAAATATCAGAGATACAGTTAGTACTCAAATAGCTTTGTAATTGCATAAGAACTATTTTTTCTAAAAATGTTGATAAAAACTGCAAATTTGAGATCAGTCTAAAGTTTGAGTAAACTGCAGTATCTATTGTGGGCTTCTTACAAATTGGTGTCACAGAAGCTACTTTAAAACATTCTGGTACAGTCCCTGTCTTTAGACAGTTGTTAATGATAATCACTAGGTCTGAACCAATGGTATCAAAGATTTGTTTAACAAATCGTAATGGAATAACATCAAAGGGGGAAAAGGTGGATTTTAATTTTAAGCTGATTTCTCTGCATGTCTGTATATTCAAATTCACTCCATTGAGTAGTGGATAAAACCGGATCTAAAACGGGGTTCGCCATAATAGCTAACTGAGCCTTTGCATTATCAACTTTACCTACAAAATGCGTAAGAAAATTTTCACATTGTAACGGTGAGATCTCTGGAAAAATCTGCACTGAGGGGTTTAAAACAGAATCGATTGTTGAGAAAAGTGTTCTAGAGCAATGTAAGTTTTTGGCAATAGTTTCTGATAAATATTTCGCCTTTGCAGCCTTGGCACCCTTTTGAAATTTGTGCAATGAATCTTTCAGCATTTCGTATGACACTTGAAGCCCATCTTTCTTCCACTTACGTTCGCATTGGCGACATTGCTGTCTGAGCTCCCGAATGTCACTATTTATCCATGGCTGGGTCTTGCGTTTTAAATTAATACACTTGCGGGGTGCAGTAAGGTCCAAGACATTGGAGCACCTATTATTAAAAATTTTCACCTGTTCGTCAACACTCGAATGTGAAGTGATAGGATCTAAACTAAAGGGTTGATGAGCCTCCAGATACATATTTGAAAAATCAGTACAGGATTGAGCAGTCAAAATACGAGACCAACATACCTGAGTTGGTGTAATGCTATGTAATGAAGGAAGAAGAGTGGTAAATAGCACCGGTATATGATCAGAAAAAGAAGCATCAGAATTCAACATCAGCAACAGATAAGCCGTAACTCAATATCAAATCTAGCGTGTGACCAAGACAATGAGTGGGGCCTTTAACCCATTGTACAAAATTCATTGAGGACATAAGATTTAAGAAGTCCTTGGCTAAAACATTAGCAGCACAACAGACATGAATATTGAAATCACCCAGCAGTACAACGTGGTCATATTTGGTCAAAATATCCCCCAGAAACTCAGCAATTTCTTCAATAAAATTATTAGTTGCCGGTGGTCTATAAATTAAGATGATCAGCACAGGTCTAGAGGAATTTAAGTGAATTAGCTGAGACTCAAAACTAGTAAAATTAGCAGTAGACAACAGTCTGCATCGTAATTTGTTCTTAAAAATCGTCACCAGTCCTCCTCTTCGTCCAGTAAGAAGGGGAGTGTTAAAAAATTCAAAGTCAGGAGGGACTAATTCAGAAAAAGGACTTAAGTCACCTGTTTTTATCCAGGACTCGGTCACGCAGAAAAAGTCCAAGTCGTTTGAAACGATGAAATCATTACAAATTAAGGTTTTGTTGACCAGGGAGCGGGCATTAGCGAGGGCCATCCTGAGCTGTGGGAGTTCCTGTTGAACTGAAGAAGAACTATGGATCGCGCGTAGATTATGATGATTGGCCTTCCTTCGTCGAATCCGCGGAGAAGTGCGTCGCGACGACCAAGTTGGTACATCCGACAAGTCAGGGTGAATACACTCGATAGAATCCAACGATCGCTGCGATATCCGCAGACAGCAGTCGGTGTCAAGCACGTAACGAACCTCCCAGAATAAGAAGGATAGCCCGAAGCCAGTGCTAACTTTAGTCTCACAGCAACACCTGCCCGTTTTCCGTGCCTTCTTCGTCGTCGCCGCCTACCCGTGACATCAAAGATTTGCCAACGCAGATAGCCAGGAGGGCTAGAGAACTTAGGTGGTGAGTAAAAACAATAGTTGCTGAGTTCAGTGTGTGTCACAGGAGACCCATGGGGCTTGGGCATAGATTGAAGAATGTCCATCAATTGTTTACGGTCGTAGGTAAGGAGAGAGTGGCCATAAAAGAACATAGAAGACCATAAAAACAATAAGAACATAACAGGAAACACAGCGAGTAGACGGCCTGCCACACACACCGGCGCCATCTTTTCATGTAAAAGACTTAGCCTGTCTAGAGTTTCATGACTTAACTAGGTTCTAATTTTGACATTCTAACAGATTTTATGTATGCAGCCAGGAAATTGTAGTCACACGTTAGTATAGGGGCCAATTCTCACTATTAACTAGTTGCTTATTAGCATGCCTATTATTAACATATTAGCTGTTTATTAGTACATATAAAGGCCAATTCACACCGCAAAGACAAACGCCAAAAAACAGGTTGGCTCAAGTTGGCTGTTGGATTTAGAATTTTATGAAAAATAACTGTCATGTTCACACTGCCCCAACAAACACAGACAAACTTTGAGTCAAAGAGAGTCAAGTAACACCGTGTCTACACCGGACGCGACAGTTGTCGCATCGCGCCGCATCCAGTGTAGACAGCGTCACTGATTATAATCAATAGAACCTCATTGTATTTTGTCGGGTGTAGATAGTGTAACACCAGGGAAGTCTGACTGGGGAAGAAATGGATGATCCTGTAGCCACAATCAGAATTTTACTGTTATTAATGTCTTTGCGTGTCATTCTTCGCCTGAAAGACGGCGAATAAAATGAAAGAGGCTGTGGTTGAAGCTTGCTTTGAGTGAAATATGTGCATCGTCATGTCAACGGTTCGTGGCCACATCAGATTACGTCAGAGTTTGTTGTCGTTTGTTGGAAAATCATTTCACACTGCTCAGACATTCCACGACCCAACAAACGCAGATTAAGCATGTTCAGTCGGGTGAAAACATACTCCAACCAACGCCAACAAACGGCAACAGGGGTAACACACTGATCCAACAAACTCCGACAGACTAGTCTGTTGGCGTTTGTCAGTGCGGTGTAAATTGGCCTTAAAGCACATATTCTGCATGACCATATTCTACATCCATAATTCTACCCAATACCTAAACTTAACAACTACCTTACTATTAATAAGCAGCAAATTATGAGTTTATTTAGGCAAAAGTCATAGTTAATGGTTTGTTAATAGCAAGAATTAGACCTTAAAATATAGTGTGACCGAAATTGCTAAATTAGATATTGAAGAGATGCTGTTGTTTAGTGTTTATAATCTAGTCTCTTGCTTGTTGCCATTTGTATGTATGAAATTTACAGTATGTTTCCATAGTACATCAAGCTCTTTTATCTTAAAAGATCAAGGAAAATTTGATCATGACATGACCCCTTTAAATCAAATGAAGTTGCAGCAGAATTACCACTTATATCTGTTATTTCTCTCTCCCATTACAGGTTTTGCAGATCTGTCCTAAAGACATGCGTGCTGATATATGTGTGCACCTGAACAGGAAGGTTTTCAAGGAACATCCTGCTTTCCGTTTAGCCAGTGACGGCTGTTTGCGGGCTTTAGCCATGGAGTTCCAGACCATCCACTGCGCTCCAGGCGATCTTATCTACCATGCGGGCGAGAGCGTGGACAGCCTCTGTTTTGTGGTGTCAGGGTCACTGGAGGTCATCCAAGACGACGAGGTGGTCGCCATTCTGGGTAAGAGGAAAACAGAGACAGAGAAATAGATCTGGATCTGAATTAATGAGTATTGACTAGGTATGGATCATGATGGCTGAGTTGCCGTCCAACAGCTGACTAGATTAGTGAGGTCAAATTGTTTTTTATTTGCTACATTTTTAACAGTGGTGCAAGCTGTTAGACAGTTTACCCGCTAAGAATTTTGACTTCTTGATTTTGAACAGCACTAATTTTGACACCACAGGGCTTAAAGGGGGAAGTTGTGGCCTAATGGTTAGAGAGTCGGACTCGTAACCCAAAGGTTGCCGGTTCGAGTCTCATACCGGCAGGGATTGTAGGTGGGGGGAGTGAATGTACAGCGCTCTCTCCCACCTTCAATACCACGACTGAGGTGCCCTTGAGCAAGACACCGAACCCCCAACTGCTCCCCGGGCGCCGCAGCATAAATGGCTGCCCACTGCTACGGGTGTGTGTTCACGGTGTGTGTGTGTGTGTTCACTGCTGTGTGTGTGCACTTTGGATGGGATAAATGCAGAGCACTAATTCCAAGTATGGGTCACCATACTTGGCCACACGTCACTTTCACTTCACTTCTCACTTTCACTTAAGTCTGCTTCAGCTGTTACTGTATTCAAAACTAATTTCCTCTACAGACTCACTGACATGAAGACAGCATCCCTCTGTCTTGGGTTTAGTTCCCAATGGGAGGATTATGTGCACCCACAGAGCTTCTATGTGATCATATATCTTGACTGACATACAGGCTGTCACACCCACTCCTCCGCACTGTGCTATCCCTCTCCCTTTTGTTTATTCCCACATCCTGCACCCTGTATCCTCTTTGATCAATGTGTCCAACTCTTTCTCTGCCTCTGTGCGTAAAACATTCAGAGAACAATAATAAAATAAAATGAAGAGGAAAAAGTTGAAATTTTGAGCATAAAGCATGTTAAATTATGCTAAATATGGCCTAAGCTGATGATAAAAAGTAACAATAAAATGATATTTGAAAAGTAATTTTACTAAAGTATGTTGTAAGACGTTTTTAAGATCTTCTCTAAGTATGAATTCATCCTTTTCTGGCAATAATTGAGTTAGAAGCCTTCCAGCTTGCTTGCTGTAGACGTCTTTTATATTATGTAAAAAAAAATCTCTGCAGCACATTGAAATATGAAAGTTTATACCACAGCATTAAGTGCCTATTTTTTTTTTTTATAATTTCTTAGTGAAACAGATAAAAATAACATAATGCTATAAATGATGTAATATTCTCTTGTGTTGGCTGCATATTGTCTCATTCATTCATTCAAATGAAAACCTTCCCCTAAGAATACCAATTTTGATATTACAGCAAAAAACAATAGCAAATATTATTTATTTATTATATAGAAAAAACTACATACGAAATAGTTGCAAATACTACAATAATGAAATTAGATGTGTAGTATTTATTTATTTATTAGTTTTTCCTGAGACATAATTATTCCAGTAAATAGTCTTTAATAAAGAATGAATGAATGAATGAATGAATGAAATACATGAATGGGTGAATGAATGAATGTGGATTGAGTGGCTTTATCTTTTTCTTACCCATATAATTGTTTAATTTACATTAATGATATATTATACTGTGAGCCCTAATGCATAGATCTCATATTTTGATACATTTCTGATTTCATTGTCCTGCCTGCTGTTACTGTTCATACGAGTATTATTTCATTCTTTTTCAGTATCGACCAGACATCCCTAAAAAAAAAAAAAAAGGCAAACAATGATCTTAGGTCAGACATGCTACTCATGGATGTATACAGCCCATGATGTACTGTAGCATCTGTCATTTCTAACATCTGTCTGTCTCACAACTCAAAAAAGATTAGGCTGCTTCGCCTTGTGAAACCACAGAGCTGAGCATCTAATGGCCGTATTTTTCTCTGTTGACAAACTAACGATGCTTTGCTAAATTTGGCTCTCTGCCGCGGCTGTTAAACTGATTTAGGATCAGTCTGAAAGGCCACAAATGTTCTCTCGTTTCTAAAATTAGAACACACACACACACACACACACACACACACACACACACACCACACACACAGATCGGACTATGAAGACAGAATAAAAAGTTTTATCGATCTGACCACTTGTATCTTGAGTGGGTGGATTGAGCGAAACTTTGGGTCAGAGGTCAGTACGCAGTGCCCTGTAGAACTATAATGACACTGCTGCTCTACTACACATATTATGGACTCTCTCTTTTCATTTACTCTCACTTAAAAGTGCAACGAACAGAATACAGTGACAGTGCCCTTGTTTTGGGTGTTTATTACTCCTTAAAAATCAGTTTAAACTACAACTACAAAACTGATACTGAGCTCAGCCCAAGACAATCAATCATTCATTGAAACTGTGAGGTGCTAAAATATCTCTCTCCGTCTGCAGAATCTGTATTCTAGAAAATTTACTGAGACGCAGAAGAACCGTAAATAATTTATCTGAGTGGACATTTTGGCTCTGTAACCCTCTTCATCCTGATTCAAAGATGGACAAGACTTTTGTGCATTTGTTGATATCAGTAATGGATTGAGGGAATATGTCTCTTCATCATCATTTTTCATCTGTCAGACACGCTTATGATACAGTATGTAGAGTTATACCCTAAGTGAGTTAACCAGTCATAATTAGGGATTCAAGCGCGTAGCGCTGAAACCCTATTGTAATTGTTAGAATGGTCACGCATGAGCGATTTCCATGTAAAACTGATTGTGCAGACCAAACCGTAAGTCGTAGAGACTTGAAACATGGAGGGATGGTAGTACTCACACCGCTTACAATGTGACCGAGGCTCGCCCCAATTGGCCTGTATTTTGCATTTTTTGCAAAACGTACTTTTGCGAACTAGTCCTAGGTTTTTCGCCCGATCAGAACCAAACCAGTGCAGAAAGATTCTCTGGAGAGTGAATATCAATAATTATCAAAAAAAGTTTAACTTTCGACTCACCGTGGCAAAGGGACGCCAAAACATTCGAAGGGGGCAGGGCCACTTTTAGTAAAATGCCTATAACTCCTGAACGGAATGAGATAGCTTCGCCAAATGCAGAACACTTATGTTAGAAGAGCTCAAGCTGAGGTCACAGGAAAAAAATGTGGAGATTGGCCACTTGGTGGTGCTATAAGAGGGAAAAAAACTAAATGGCTCCAAAGGTCTGTGAGAAACTTGAAAGAAATCGGCCACTGGTGGGTGGTATCGCATTTTTTGAGGGCGTAAACGATTGTACATTGAGCGGTTTTCTGCACATACACACGATATTCGTATTGAATGATAGACCTCCTCGTTCTGAACAACTTTGCCTCTAGAACCACTGCTGTCAATCAAACCGTTTTTTAATGTGAAAACCTACTTTTGTGAACTAGTCCAAGGTTTTGCGCTCAGTCTGGAAAAAAACACCGCAGTGCAATTCTCAGGACTCTCTAGGCCAATAATTATCAAAAACATGTTGAAATGTACCCTTTGGGAAGCTATAACGGGGTCCTTTAGAAAAGTGGCCTGTCCAAATATACCCAAAAGCCTGTAAAGCCTAAACGAAAACTCAAATCTTCACGAAACCCGCTGAGCACATGCGACAGGTGATTCTAAACAAGCATGCAAAGTTTCAGAGAGATCGGATCAGATCATAAACGTCTAAAAACATCATATTTCTATGGTAAATCACCTGGATTTGCCAAAAATGCTTTTTTAATAATTGATTTAGGTGGTTACAGGCTTGCTAAATAATATGTAATGTCTTTTTCCTTTTGCGCTTAAAATGCATAATCGCTGCTGGCAGCTATATTGAAAATGTTTTTGCCAGGATATTACTGTGAATACATTTTTAACAGTTCTTTCAACTGCTTGAATCTTCTGATCTGACATGTGTTAGTGGTGTTTTACACAAGTTGAATTTCACACCAATAAAATCAGTACACATGATCTGTCTACTGTAATCTAAGACAGAGAGGAAAGACAAAACAGAGAGATCATTTGCAGTATTTTTTGCTGCAAAAAAGAGTGTTAGAAAATAAGACAAATTAATTGAACATAGTTTATTCTTGAAACAACTGAAAATGGAATTATATTAATTGAAAACAAGTCATAATACACTCTCATGCTCTCTAAGGCTGCATCAAAAATAAAGTAAAAACAGTAATACTGTGAAATAATATTACAATATAAAATAACTGTTTTCTATTGTGTGACGATGAGATGCAGTATTTATATCGTCACCTGGTCTGTGTGATATACAGTTATTACATGATTTACATCTATTATTTCCGTCCCTCGGACAATAACACAGTTTGTATTTCAAAAAGTTTAATTGTCTTTAGCATTCGTCATGTTGTTTCGGTAAGATGGCATTCACTGGGGTATGAAGACGCTGTGGGGTATCTTCGGTGATAGGTGCACATATCAATGAACATCACAAAACGCTTCATTTACCAGTTCGTTTTCATTAAATAAGGACATAACACATTTGTTTTGTTACTATATCGTTTATTTGTAAGTCTGATGAGTAAAGACGATCGTCTTTGTCGTCTGCCATGGCCTAGACGCTGCCATTCACGTCGGGGTTGGATCGGGGATTTCCCAAGGGGGGTGGTGCTTTCAAGGTCGCACATTTAAAGGCACAATATGTAATTTTCGCCACTAGAGGGCGCATATTCAAAATAAACAAAGAGGCAAAGGTGTAGTTTGATGGCGCCGTGACTGAGTGTGGAATCATGGGAGTTGTCGTCTTCATCCCCACAGCCGATGCAATCCGATGGGACTCGGGCAGAAATCATGTTCATGGATGAGCTAATGATTTATTAACGTAGCAGAATGAAGCAGGGTGAGGCTGAAAGCCGTCGAAGCGAAACAAGGGCTGAACAAGCGCGACACGCGGCTCGAAAGCAGCGGAGCTTTTATTATGCCACAGTCGACCGCTTCCGCTCCTTCCGGTCGTGCGTATGTGGGGGAAAAAAGCAGCACTGTTTTATCATACTAGATACATTTGAAAGTTCTGTTATAATGCTACTCTGTGCGGTCATCACCGGTCTATTAAAACGCACAACATATTAAAGCGTCTTTGGTGTTTCCATGTTTTCTACAAAACAAAACCGTAAATCGAGGGATTACGACGTCATTGGCAGGCGACACAATGTCACTATAGACACGGTCCGTGCAATCTTACATACTGTGCCTTTAAAGGGCTGTAATGAACCAATTGTTTTTTTTTCCCATGTGTGTTCTTTGGACAAATGTACTGAATAAGAAAACATTCCTCACTGTTATACTTATTAATTACATTTTCTATATCTGTTTATTTTCTGTTTCAATAGATGTCCTGTTCTTCTTTAAACATGAGATCAATGTTTTTTTATCAGAGTTGGTTTAGTCCAGTTCCTATTCTGGCCGGAGTTTAGAGTATTTAAGCCAGTCCTTCATAGCCTTTTGGAGAAAGAGGGGTCAGTGAGTTAAACTGAATGTTACATTTATGCTGTTTAAGCAAATTTACTTTGTTCTCCGTAAGATGAAGTAAAGTGTTTGTAACAATTTTTTTTTTTGCTCATTTATTGTTTTTTTTTTCTTAATCGTACTCACTTATTTGTAGATATCACCCCCAAATCTTGCTACTTGGACTAATAAAAAAAACACTTTGGATTATCCTGGTTTACGCCTATGCCTTCCTATCACCTCCCTTGGCCCTAACGGCATACCCTACGACATACTGTAATTTATTCCTGTGATGGCAAAGCTGAATTTTCAGCAGCCATTACTCCAGTCTACAGTGTCACATATTATAGACAGTCATGGTCCTCAATAAATGTACCAATCAGGCCTGTTTGTGTGAATATGAAAGTGTCTGTGTTTCTCCTCAGGTAAAGGGGATGTGTTTGGGGACGTGTTCTGGAAGGAGGTGACGCTAGCTCAGGCATGTGCTAATGTGAGAGCGCTAACATACTGTGACCTGCATGTGATCAAACGGGACGCGCTTCAGAAAGTCCTAGAGTTCTACACCGCCTTCTTCAACCACTTCTCACGAAACCTCCTGCTTACTTACAACCTGCGCAAAAGGGTGAGTGAATGCCATCTGCCGTTCTCTTTCAGTACTCTTTCATTTTCCGCTGGCCCATGTCAAACCAAATATGTAAGCAGAATTTCACAGCACCCACATTAACAGGTTACTACATTCAAACTTCACAACACAGCATGAGCACAGCTGGAAGTAGATTGTAGCAAGCTGAACTCGTGGGAAAATATAAATACAGCTCCTAAAGCTATTTATTAACATGCTCACATACATCACCACATATAGTGAAAATCAGAGTAAATCCAGATGATTTAAGCAGTTTAAGCTTTAAGTATTGAAATACTGATATTGGTTTAATAAATAAAAAAATACAGCATTGTAATTAATTCAGTAAACATCTGGTTGACACTCCAACATAGTAGGTGGCAGTATTGCAACTTAAAAAATAATTATTTTATTTTATTGACAAAATATTTTAGTTTGTCTTGTATATTTTTTTAATTCGATCAGATAACATTTTAAGCTGTTAGATGGTCATGTTACAACGTAACATGCTTTTTAATGCTGATTGCCACTGGTCTTAAATTGAAAAAAGAAGATAGTGCCATGAGTAGGGCTGCACGATAAATCGCATGCGATATTTAACGCGCATCTTGTCAGAAAAGCCGGTTCTGTACATGAGCATCTACTACTTCCGCACAAAATCATGATGACAGATGAGACTGGGAGTCCCTACACTTATTTAGAATATGATTCATTGGCCAAAAAAGAGAAAACATGAAATAAAATTAAAGAGAAATCCGATATATCTGATATTGTGAACATAGTAAACCAGAAATCACTTTATATATGCAGTAGAAAAACCCCTCACATGTCTTCTTTTGCAGTTACGCAATGCTTCGCTTGAAAAGGGCCTAATACAATCTGTTAAGAAGAGAGGTTTAAGTGTGTGTACGTTTCAGTGGAAGTGCCAGTACAAACAATTGAGGAAATACTGTGATAATTAACGTTTATGTGTGTGAGAGCTGTTAATATATAAAGTATTGCTGAATTGAAGAACTGTGTACCATTCATCTGACTCAAAGTAAAGAGAAAGAGATAAATAGAGCTGCTTTGCCATTCAATAAGAGAGACAGACAGAAAAAGAAAGAAATGGTCTGATCAGAAACACAAATATCACTAAACTGGCTTGTTTAATTGGCTAGAAATGACTGAAAGGTGGATTAAGGGATTAAAAGACATGCAGGCTCTTTGTAAATCCTTGTTTTTTAAATTATATGGGCTTTAATTGGAGAGGATAGTATAGAAGTGACAGGAAATGATAAAGACGAAGGAAATTACCCAAGCTGGGTTGCCCACGTATAAACCAGAGAGTGCACACACCACCTGCTAGGCCACATCCCTGACTGTCCCTCATTGTTTTGACTTTCTGAAGAAAAACATTAAATTTCATTCTCATTTTATCACATCAAATCACATTCAAATGAACTGTAACACTCCATAAACCAGATCTTGAAGTGCAATTATCCTACCCATAAATTCCTTCCCAGTTCATAATAAAGACAGCTGTCAGTGTGATAAAATGGCTCTCAGTGTATCTAAATGTTGGATCTCGTCCCTGTGTGAGTTCTGTTTCTGAGTGGAACTGGGTCTGAGGAGGAGGCTAATAATAGCTCAGCGAGCGTCTGCTGCTTTATTGGAACGGCTTACACTGTATAGTTATAGTTATCCATATGGGTTAAATATAACTATCATATACCTCAGCAAACACTTTCATATTGAAGCCAGGCCTAAACCTTTTACGTAATCCATCTGCTGCATAAATATATACTGTTAAACATGTTAATGGCACAGGTGAGAGCTTCACTCAATAGTCTCTCTTTTGAGCTCTTCACGCCTACACTTGTTTGTAATGGACTATTGTCATGTTTGTGTCACAACACCGTTGCCAAGTGGGAGCCTTTAATTAGCTCATATCTCCATGAATTAGTCATGATGTTTACCATTTGATTGTGACCCAGATAGAAAAAAAACTTGTTATACATGGGAAAAAATATGTCATAGGAAGACTACATGTGTTATATTTCTGGACAAATTCCTTATTCAACAACAGACTTTATACAGTGGTCAAATAGGCCGTTTTGGCCTAGATAAAACAGCAGCAGCAGCAGCAGCATACACAGAGTACATATTGCAGTCTATTTGTGACTATGGGACTGTTTTCCTATTTTTAATGTATGCCTGAGTCCTCATTTCTAACCACACAACTCCCAAATGCAATGTTGAGAGTGTTCAGAAGAGTCACTTCTTCCAAAGCCCCACAGAAGTATTACTGTGGTAATCAACATTTAAGAACACAAATCAAGTACTTGAATTAAAGTTCAAATATTCTAAGGAAATATTCCAGAAAAACCAAGTACTCCTTTTGAATTTTACTATAGTAAAATACTTGTAACACTTTAGTATAAAGGCCAGTTTTCACTATTAACTAGTTGCTTATTAGCATGCCTATTATTAACATATTGGCTGTTTATTAGTACTTATAAAGCCCATATTATAAAGTCTGCATGACCATATTCTACATCTCTAATTCTACCCAATACCTAAACTTAACAACTACCTTACTAACTATTAATAAGCAGCCAGTTAGGAGTTTGAGGCAAAAGTCAGTTGGTGGTTTGTTAAAAGCTAGAATTGGACCTTAAAAGAAAGTGTGACCAAAAAACGCATTTTACTTATAGTGCTTACAAGTAATATTTTACTTCAGTACATTAAAAATAGTATCATAAATATGAAAAGTAAAAATACTGATTGACAGACCACTGTTTATTAATTGTGCGCAGTCATATTTAACCGAATCACTCAAACGGCTGCAATCGGATCAGTCAAGTTCACCAATGAATCATTCAGAACTTGTTGTAAACTGATCCAACAGGTTCCCTGAAAAGAATCAACTCAAAACAGTGATTTGTTCACAAATCTGACAATGGTGTTGGGTCCAGGAGAGTGTCTTGGTTTCCTCAGTTCAAATAACAAGGAATGAATATTTTTATGAAATGTACCAGAGTAAAAATTAATATATTAAGCTTTGGAATGTAGTGAAATAAAAGTTTCCTAAAATGAAAATATTCGGATACATTAACAAAGTAAAAATACTGTTATTGTCCACCACTGTTGACCTTAACTTGTATTGATCTAGAACATTACTTTAACATTTAACTTACTTTAACATTTAACTTCAGCAGACGTCTAAATTAGAAGTCAGTATCATCACACACAATCTTTGTACTAAAACAGAAGTACAAGATGTTTTTGGAAACCAACAATACTTGCTGGAGGTTAAATATTAAAGATGATCTACTGAGTTTGTACACAACAGGGTGCATAGCACCAGTTTTGGCATCTTTCTATGTGAAGTCTGAACAAACAAACTCCCATGATGCTAAGACAGTACATACAGTACATCTGTCCTCTGTCACACCTGCATAAATAAGTGCTTAAACGGTTCATCCAATTTGTTTCTGTGCATGTTTGTGGTTGCCAGGGTAACTCTGCAAAATCCACTTCATCTCAGCGCTGCTGTGCCAAGAGTTATTTTAGCTTTGATTAAGGTTCGGTTTATGCAGCTGTAATGGGTAAAACACAGATATTCATGCACACAAAAGACATTCACACCCTTCAAGATGCATTAATGTGTGTGCAAAGAGGAATGCTTGTGTTTGCTGCTGTAATTGAATTGCTGTCAAAAGTCATGAGTGGTAAAAGGTCAGATGTGCATCACTGGTTTGACACAGTCATTTACTCAATATGTCCCATCATGACCCTGTGTGTGTTTGGCAGGTGTGAGTGAATCAGTCACCGCTGAGGGATCAGATTCTGTGAGGTCGTGATGAGTGTGGTAAATCTGATCTTAGATCAGTGACATAACCAATCAGTCAGCATGAGGCACACAGTGAAAGCACACAGGGGTGAATTCACTAAACAGCAGTATTTCAGCTCAAAAACCTGCAGCTTATTCACTGACCAAGTACTTCATCTCATAAACAAGCATCTATCTTTTAATTCTGTTTTACAAGTAAAATAATTGACCCTTTCCTGACATTATTTCAAAACACACAAGCCTATAAATATCAGTAAACTAAAAGTTCTTAGGAAAATACAACAAAGCAGGTACACAAACATGCTGATTAAAATAAACATCCATTTGTGGTTAATAATAGTTATAATCTATTCAACACGGCGCCTCATAAGTCATTTGGTTTGAACGTGTACAGATCGATCCGGCTTATTCCTCTGACTCAGACTTTGGTGCATAGTTAAATTAGGCATGATTAATTATGGGATGTGAGGCAAGAATATTAGTATGTTATTAATGCTAGTATGTTGTATGTCACTGTATTGACTTTTAATGTTTTTGAAAGTATCTTATGCTCACCAAGGCCACGTTTATTTGACCAAAAATACATTAAAAACAGTAATATTGTGAACATTTTTTGTAATTTAAAACAACTGTTTTCTATTTTAATACATTTAAAAATGTGATTTTATTCCTGAGATGGCAAAGCTGAATTTTCAGCAGCAATTACTGCAGTCTTCAGTCTCATATGATCATCAAAAATAATTCTAATGGTGCTAAAATCATTTTAATGTTTAAAATAGTATCTTAATATTTATGTGAAAACCATTACTTTTTTGATGAACAGAAAGTTTAAAATAACAGCTTTTATTTGAAATAGAAATCTTTCGTAACAATGTAAAACATTTTTACTGTCACTTTTGATCAATGTAATGCATCCTTGCTGAATACAAATTTATAAAAAAAAAATCTTACTAACCACACATTTTAAAAAAGTACTGTACAGGTGGAGCGATGTTACTCAAAAGCATCTTAAAAATGAAATAAATAATTCATATCATATATCATATCATATATATATCATATCACACTCCCAGCATTGCTGCCGCAAATATTACACACACTCGGGCTAAATTCAAATAATCAGGATAATCATAAATGACATAATACACAATGTGATTTGTACGTCTTGTGTATCATAACAAATATTCAATTAAATTTAAAGAGCAATCACCGAAATGCAAAGTATGCAATGTCAATGTCATATTGTCTCAATTTAAGCATGAATTAAACATGAAATTGTAACTTTTACTGTAGACAGGGTGCAAACGGAGGTTTAGTGATAGGTAAAAGAGAAAAGTAAAACAGGACTGTGCGGTGAGGTAGGATAGTTGAGTGTATGCTTTCATTTCAGAGTATTACAGTGTTATGGGAAATTTTTCTTGCTTCAATGTGCACACAGTCGGCTTTTAGTTTGAATTATGAAACAGTGGAGATGTGAGTGCTCCCTCTCGCCCCGCTGTCTCTCACCGTCCCCTCCTTCCCCTCATTTTTACTGTTCTATCCCCAGACTAACACCTCCAACATCACACACACATTTTGAACACTTTGAGGGCTGCAGAATGAGTTTCCCCTGTTTGATGATGATATATTTAGGGGGAAAAGCAAAAGCAGAATACACAAGAGGGCCGTGCGTGTGCGGGAGTGCGAGGGACGCGTGGCAACAGAAGGATTCTAACAATACACCATTAGGAATCTCTGTGTGAGCACATAATACCACCCTCCTCATACACACAGACACACACACCTTTGTGTAACACTTCAGCTTTCGTTATGTAATCCTTCTCTGCATGTCTGTCCTTTCTCTGCCTCGCATATCCTTCAAGGGCGAGCGTTTAACAAAACACCAGAAACAATGGCATGAGTGCTGACAGCCTCAACATTTACATTTAAGTACCGGTACTAAGATTATTATTATTTTTTTTTTAGAGTATTTTGTCATTTAAAGGAACATTATTTAATATAAATACAATTTAAAGTTTCAGAAAATCATTTGGACTCTTCCCTCAGTTTGTAAAAAGTAAAAAAAAAAAAAGTGTGTTTAACCCTCATATTGTGTTCCGGTCATTTTGACCAGTAGAGGATTTTCTTTTCCATGAAAATGTAAGTGAATGACTAACTGACTTTGCTTACACAGGGCATAACAACAGCAAAAAACATGACCAGCCTACAAAAAGAAGCTTAGAAATTTCTGATTTCTTGTGGTCTATGAGCAGTCACTTCCAAAAAGAAATACAAAACCTGTGCTAACTGAAAGAAAACAAGTAGACAAAAACATTAAAAAAAGAGTATAATGAGATATTTACATGCAATTTTTTTAAAAGACTGATTATTGACTGAGCACACTAAATTAGGTATTAGATTTTCATCACATCACAACTGATGCATTTACATAAGGAAGTTTGTTCCAAGCAGAAAGATTTTATGTTTGTTAAAGCAAAAATATATGAAATATGTATGACTGATTGTGTGTACTGATGTAATTTCTGAGAAGGAAGTTTTGCTCCATATGAAGAACTAGATATTTTATTGTTTCAAATGACCAAATTCGTTTTTTTGTTAGTTTTACAAACTGAGAGACTGGATAAAATGATTTTGTGGAAATAAAAATCACATCACAGATGCTGTCATTTGAGCTTTAGGTGTATTTAAAGAGATAATTCACCCAAAAAATTGATTATTCTGTCATCATTTACTTCCCCTCATGTCGTTTCGAACCTGCATGACTGTTCTGCAAAACAGTCGATATTTTAAAGAATGTTTTAAAGGGGTCATATGACGTTGCTAAAAGGAACATTATGTTGTGTATTTGGTGTAATGCAATGTGTTTATGCGGTTTAAGGTTAAAAAAACACATTATTTTCCACATAATGTACATTATTGTTGCTTCTCTATGCCCCACCTTTCTGAAACGCGTCGATTTTTACATAAAATGTGTTATAAGGCTCCTTTAGCATTCTACAAACTATATTCAAACCATAATCAAGATTTGAATCTTTATTTGGAAAGGTTGGTGGTGTGCAGTTAATGTGAAAAATTGGAAATGTACGGTTGTATATAAGTGTATGTCTATGTCTAATTTCATCGCATCATATGACCCCTTTAACTGTTTTGAAAGTCAGTGGGGTCCAGATCAACTCTGGAATCCACTGATTTTCATTGTATGGATAAAAAAACAAAGAAACAAACCAAAACCAAAAACACTTTATAGTGTGACAGATATGGTATGAATGTCTGTGCTAAAGCAGGCTACAAACGTGTGTATAGATACCGTGGCTCAGAAATATGGTTGATGGCTATAAAGGTGGATTTATTTCGGGATAGTGGAAGTGTCTGTGTCCAGGATGGGAATGGCTGAATGGGAGGGCAGCGGTCTGGTCATTACTGTCCATCATCTCTGTAACGCTGAGAGGAGCAAGACCCTTGACGTCATTCAGAAGCGCAATCAACTGAGGCTGTCTATCTGTCTGAGTGATTTGTTCAGTTCTCTCGTTCAGCCTGGATTCTCAAAGGGAGCGGCAGCGATATATTTCTCCACCTGCTGCCAAACACGATGAGTTATTTAGAGTTCAATTACAAAGAAACATTACATTCAGATGGAAAGTGGCAATATGACAAATCTGAGCACATTAAAGCCCAAAAGAAACAATTTTATGTGAGACATCATGGGGAAATGCCTAATACGCTCTATTTCTCCCACTAATACACATTGCTTAAGGATCATTTTGTGGTGTCTAAACTCAAGAATGGAAAAGAATGTGATTTTGTGATTGTGTGCATAGCCACCATTTTTTGCCATGGTCGATTTTGTTCCCACCACTTTATGAAATTGCTTGCAGCTAGATGTATCTAATAAAGAGGAACGCTCTCCAATTGTTAATGTTTTCTGACGCTGGAATTTGTCATTTTTAATGTTTGACTGAGTTTTGTCATTTTGGAAAGCGACAGTGGCAACGTTTCCTCCCACACACAGCTCTCAGAAATGCGCTCAACCGCCCTTTAACCGGCTTGCTATCCATTCTAGTGAAATCACAAAACAAAGTGAAACAAATGTGCTCCCACATTGTAATTCCACACTGTAATTGTAAAATAAAGATTAAAATAAGAAGTAGGGTTGAATTATAAGATAGACTTTTTTATAAAGACAAAATTGTAAGATATAAAGTAAAACTTGTGAGATATAAAGTCAAATTTAGAGATCAAGTCAAATTGTAAGATATTAAGTCAAAGTGTAAGAAAGTCTGTAAGTCTGTATAAATTCAAAACTCGTAGGCTATGAAGTAAAAAGTAAGACAATGTAAAATTGGCAACTATAAAGTCAAAATTCTGATACATAAAGTCAAACTGAGAGATATTTAGTCAAACTGTAAGTTATAAACTGTAAAAGTCACAGAAGACAAGTTCTTACCAGGGGTAAAAGGCCATGTGTATCACCTGACCACTAGTGATTGAATCACTGTAGACAGATGTTAAAAGCAGGTCCTGTGTGTCATTTGTTGAAACAGTGTTTGTGTTTGATGTGTTTTGAAATCTAGAGTCTGTCTTTTGTCTCAGGAGTTGACTTTTAAATCCCCAAAGCTACACCTGAACTTTTCACAAACACCCTTTGACGGCCTGTTCACACATACACAACATTTACACAGCCTTTTCAAAACATTCACAGTATATATGAGATTATAGCCTTCAGCTTTATTCTCAGATGAAATGTATCAGATGAATCGATAGCAATAAACACATGGCCAATCAAAGTAAAATAAATGTTTTAAATCGTTCACTGACTGCACATAACAAACAAGCTTCCACAGCACTATCTTCTCCTACTAGACATGAGGGGAGAGCATGTGTGTGTTGTTCTGTTCCCAGTAATTTTACAGACAGATTGGCGGTACAGATGCTTGGGCGCTCTGTCCCTCTTAATGAATATTCAGAACATCAATATGAATATTAACATATTGAAGATGGAGTCATACAAATGCACGGTCCAGCTTGCAATAGTGACAGAAACAAACTGTCTCAGTATGCAGGGATGTGTGTAACACAGTCTTTTTTTAAAAAGCATTTTTTCACCAATCAAAACTGAATGCCAGTATGTGTGTGAGAGAGAAATACATGCCTTCAATCACTGACCAAAGTGCAGCATAAAATCGCTCCCTCCAGGTCCACACTGAGCAGACACTCACAAAGCATAGGCTTGACTTTGAGAATCTGCTCAAGAAAAGCCTTCAACTCTGAAATATACATGAACTCCAATAAATAACTTAGAACTTAGAATATCTTGCAATATTCACGACACCGAACGCAGGGTCTACAGTGAGTGTGATCTCTCTATAAAGAAGATACCTGGAGTGGCTGTAAGTGGTCTAGATCCACTGAGGTCTATATATTGCATAATCTTGTGCAGCCAGACATTTGACTATCAGCATAAAGAGTTCATATTGCAGCTTATTCTAGCCAAGGACTGCCTGTTTAGACTCAAAGAGACTCAACGTAAAGTGACTGACCACAGTTTTTTTTTTATTTTGGAGTCCAATGTTATGTAGAACCACATTGACTTTCATTGTATGTACAGTTGAAAAGTGTAATTGAATTAAAATTACAGTTATTGCAAAATATTACTACACATTTTAAAATAATATACTTCTAATATTTTCGATTCTATTCTACTTACAGAAAGGATGAACTTAAAAATGTATACATTAAATGCAATGCAAGTTGTTTGGACAAAAGCATCTAAATCAGTGTTTCTCAACTGGTGGGTCGCGGAGTGTAGGGGAGCGTGGGGCACAAAGTAACGCATGGTTAGTTGTAACATATGGTTTGGATATTTCCACACATGCTAGCATAACAAAATTTACAGTATTTACTAGTTGCCATATCAACACTATAAAGAGAAAAAGTGTGCTAAAATTAAAAAAAATCTTTTGAAGATATTGCTGAACATTTATTTTACCATATAAAAGTACATTTCTGGCTTAAGTGAATTTTTCATCTCAGTTTTTAGTATTCATTTAAAATGAGACAAATCTGCTATTATTTGAATCTCCAATCTGTTATTTATCAGTTTAGATGTTTTGTTTTTTAATGCTTCGCTAACTAGCAGAAGACACCAACCGATTTTAAATTCCAGTTGCGCAGATGGGTAACGTTGTAACACTGCATTACAATGTGCTCCACTGTTATTAAACAATGCTATTCTATGACATTAGCAATGTAATTTACACTATTTACTTAAATGAATTTTAATGAGAAACCACGAGAAACAGGTGAATAAAGACTGACAGTCAGTGTTTAATGTTTAGAAGTTATTATTTCAAGAAATGGAAAGCATGAGATGTTGTCAGGCTCAATGTCAGTGTCGTTATTTTCGTAACTTATGAAATAAAGTCTCTCACCTCAGAAAAACAAACTATCCTGTCCTGTCAGACATTATACTATATATATATATTCTAAAAAGTGGGTCGCAGCATAATATTCTTGTTTTGATGTGCTTGTTTAATGGTTGCCTGATTGCACATGTATTAAACCAACTCTATGTGTCTTTGCAGCTTGTGTTCAGAAAGATCAGTGACGTGAAGCGTGAGGAAGAGGAGAGGCTGAGGAGGAAGAACGAAGCCCCTCTGAACCTCCCCCCTGATCATCCCGTCCGCCGTCTGTTCCAGCGATTCCGCCAGCAGAAGGAAGCCCGTCTCGCCACTGGGTGTCCCAATCATGATGACCCTGATCTCGAGAAGGGCCAAATTCACCACGAAGTCATCAGCCAAGATGTAGTCGCCACCACAAGCATCGTCACAGTAACAGAAAGCCCGGCCACGCCTATCCCGTCCCACCTGAGCAAAATCCGCAGCCTGGGCCCGTTTGACCAGGCCAAGCTCAGCGCCCCTGCCCCAAACATCCCTCGTACATCAGAGCCTCGCGCACGAGGATGGGCGAGGTTTAGGGAGAGCATGGCGAAGCCAGAAAGCTGGGGAAACGTTTCTAAAGCAGAATCGATGGAGACTCTTCCAGAGCGGAGCGGCTCCGGAAAAACTTCGGAACCCGGCGGATTGAAGAAGACCGATTCCTGTGACAGCGGCATTACTAAAAGCGACCTCCGGCTGGACGAAGGTGGCGCCCGCACCCCTGTAGACCGAAGCCCTGTCCAGCCCGACGGAAAAGCTCCCCCCATCCCACCAATCCCCACTATTCCCGAACATACACTGCACACCTCGCTCCTGGAACTCCGTACAGAACTTAAAGAGGAGCTGTCGGCACTCAGTAACCGAATGGTTGCATTGGAGACACAAGTCGTTGAGGTGTTGAGGTTGTTAAGGCGCAGAAAGACTCCGACCTCTCCCATGTCGCTCTTCCAGATCTCACGGCCGACATCACCAGACACGGACAAGGAGGACATATTCCCTTGAAGAAAATGAGGTAAGCATCTTTATTCTTGAAAGGGAAATGATTATGAGACTTTCTCTGAGAAAAATGGAACCAGCAAAAAGCATGACAGACACTCTGAGAGACTGTGTGTGTGTGAGAGAGAGAATGAGTGAGGGAAAGGATGAAATAAGACACTGGAAAGGAGAAGAGGATGTCTTATCCCAAGGCAGAGCATCTGCGATACCAAAGTGATGGTGTGTTAGTTGTCACACAGACACTCTTTGTGTGGAACTGCTCTTTGTTTTTGTCCTGCGAGGCTGACAGACAGTGAGAGCTCTTGGTTGTCATGGCAATGCATCATCCCCAATTGCAAGTGCGGGCCCTTCAAGATCCCACTCATGTAGCAGGTCTTCCCCTCTCTTTCGCTTTCACACACACACACCGCTGTTTCTGCTCTGCAGTCTTTCTGGTATAGGGATCCATTCCGCTCCTTCCTGCTGGTTAACTCGCCGCCAAATACAAGCCTTTATCAGGAACCACAGAGCTAAGCGTCTTACAGTGTGGAGACAAAAGACTGAAGAAGCAAGAAGCATTCCAGGAACTATGGAAACCCCAGGCAGCTTTGGTGAATTACTTTAGACAAACATGTTTGTACAATGACAAATCAACTACCATCCCGAGAGTTAACTGTACACGTTACTGGAGAAGCTAATGAGCTCTACAGGGGTTTTGAAGTGTAACAGCTGTTAAGGCCCTTTTCCATGACTTGCGTCAATGCACATCTCAACAAAACTTCAAATCAAATTGACAGCAATGGTATTATACAGTTTTAGGAATGCACAATATAGCGGAACCATATCAGATTTATTGGGTATCAGCCAATATTGAATATTTAATTGTACAGTGCATGCTCATTTCCCATATTTTTATATTTAGACAACATTTGCCATCATCTAACACTCACTGAAAGTTAATATTTAAAAACACAAATAATTTAACAAGATTGTTAATTGTAATCTGTAGCAATTTTCAAAATGAATATCTATTTTTCATACTGTACATTATACATTGTTGTGATTCGTAAACTCACTTTTAACATTTAAAATGATTGATTTTAGCTTTTATTGTTTAATTCTAAATTAATTTAGAAAAAATAGTGTAGAATTTTAATATTAGTCATCAGTTATCAGTCATAACATAAATATTAAATATCGGCCTATCAATATCCATCAGAATATTAATATTGGTGCATCCCTATATTTTATTCATTTAACATTTTTATTGCTCAAATTCACCCTTCGCAAAGAGCTTGATTGACAGGCGATCTGTCCAATCATACCGCCGTATCCGCCATCTTGTCTGACAAACAAATCATTAACTTTGGTGGACTTAAACTTGAAAAATTGTGTGTATTGACATCTTTCCTTGGCTGAATGATGTGGTTCTGATGTTCACGTTTATTTTGTGCTTTTAAGTAAATATGAAATGACGATCGGTTCACGTGCCGCTTGAACTGAAGCACTACAGCGATCAGTCACAACACATTAAATAGCCACAAAATGGCATTTGTTCGAATTTCTTAAAAAATGACAATTTAAAAACTGAGACCTTGTTTCATACCAGAAGTAACCTGCTCTTTCTTGTCTGTCGGTGTGTTGTCAGTTTCCTCTTTGCTGTACGATGTATTTTTCACTGCATGAGAACATGATGTGTAGTGTGAGAGCAGCATGGCTTGTAAGACATAGCAACAGTAACTAAGGAGGTAGAGTTTTTGCGAAGGGTCAATTTATAAATAATACTTTGAGGCTGGTCCAAAGTGCAAGTAAATAACTGAAAAGCAGAATTTTCATTAGTCACCATATCAAGTGTTATGATTTCTCCCATTCATTTTCTACAAATGGTCCATCTCCTCTCCCTTACATCGTCTATGAATATTTCTTCGACATTGTGGGAAACGGTTATAATTTTGAGCATTGTGTTACAGCGTGTGGCCAGCAGACAATGTGGGTCAGAGGTAATGCTGTAGCATGATGTTCAATGCATCGGCAGATGTTGATGCAAGTCATGTGAAAGGAACTTCACCTCCTTTGGTCTACAACAGGCATCTTCAAACAAGTTCATTAGTGACTTGTTGGATTGCAGAGGCCAAGTTTTATAAAACAACAATGGAAGAACTAGTGAATTGAAAGCATGTATGTTGTTTCTTTATCAACGATTGGGTCTTCCAGAAAGCACACAAACATATTACCATGGGTGCACTATTATTATTCAGATCTCTAGTGCACTGTAGCTTTGTTTTGCAAAATGAATCGATGGATGTAATCAATACACGATTTTTCACAACACCACTGTACGACATAACACAGTTACGAGGAACTTTCAGCATTACAGCAAGCATCTAAACACAAAGAATCTCAGGAATGAAGAGGGGTGATGGTTTGAGAGCTCATTCTGACCCCTTTCCTGGATGTTTTTACATTTTAAATACTAAAGATGTGGCATTAAGTTCTCACCAGGTCTGTTATAATGTCTAACCTTTTCATTTTTCAATAGGAGAGACTGGGACTTGTTGTCAAGGGCCTAAAATAGGCTTTTAAATTCCCACTCTGACAACTGGTCAACATGTTCAATGTACTGAATCTTTTTTCCTGTGAAAACAGCTTTTTTGTAACCAAGACCGTAAGGTATGTGTCTGTAGAGAAATTGCCTTGTAAAAATAAAACTACCTTGAGAAATATTCACTGTAGATATGACAGCTAGTGCCAGTCTCCCCTATTATTATATCAAACAAAGCTCCTAATGCAAGTTTGGGAGGAGCCTGTTCAGTTAATCCGCTAATCACATGGCTAAGATATAAATAGCTGTTTATTTCACTCTTTTTTCCAAGCGCCCCTCCCCCATATCAACTCCACCTTGATTTCCATAATGAGGTCCAGGGGGGAACACGGAGATCCAGTCTATTCTGATCAACACCACCAAACCTATGTTCTTATCCGTCACAGAATATATGAACTTGTATTTATATATTCTGAGATGATGCTTAATAATTTTTGTTTTGTATCTCAGAAAGAGAACGAGTGCCAGACTATACAAACTCAGATACGCATGTTGAGAATTGTGGTTATGAACATACTGTGAGCGGTTAAGGGACATGTTAGCATGCTGTGTGATGTTCTCAGGTTTAGAGAGGTCATTATCAGGTCCACAGGAGATGTGCTGAGGTCAGTATCACCTGCTTCTCTACTACCTGAGAGCAAAGAGAGAAAAACATGACTCAGAATAATGACGTAAAACCAAAACGCTACCAAGGTCATATCAAACATCATATCATGAATTTAAACCTTATGTGAGGAAAACGGATTTTGCTGGAGAAAAAAAGACGAGTAGCTCCAAACTTAATGTTCTAACAACATGAAGATTTATTTCTGTTTACAACAAAGATACATTTGTACAGTATGAAGATTTTGTAACAACCTAGATTATTTAAAAAGTATATATATTTTTGCCCTTGAGAGATAATTATCTCATTCTGTCAGCAGGACGCCGGAGAAACAATATTAAATGGTAAAATTCCAATTAAGGTTGTTTTATGCTTCAGAGCATGTTTTACAATAACGACATCTTCATTCGCTTTAATATTATGGGTCATTTGCTTATACTCCAAATGCTGAGCTGGAATTGGAAAAGGTTTAGCGTTTGTACCCCGTGCTGTTACTTCACCATCTTTTAGAGAGCAACCCAGAACAGATTTTTAAATAAGACATATGAATGTTACAGTAATACTAATAACAATACTAACATGCAAATCCATGTAAACTGGAATGTAAAGCGTCAGCCTGAGCTGATTCTGAAGCAATAATCATTGCTGCTGTATTTCACCCAGATTATTCCTGCCATGCTTCTCCAGCCCAGATATAACATTTAACCTGAGCCACATGATGTACTCAATGTAATATAACAAACAAACACAGCCCTGATGTCACTGCATGCCTCTGCAGCACAGCAATAAGAGTCATAATATTCAGAGAATGCACTTTTTCGTGAGAGAAAATGAGAATGAGGATTGTACAGAGTTGATTTGTTTAAGAAGAAATGCGCAGCCTTTAGACACTAGCATGGTTTACTCGCAGAGATTCGTTACCATCTGATCGTGACCGATTTGATCAAATACGCCAACAGCATGGCTTGATTTGCACTTAAAATAAGGTTAAGACATGCATGGTAAATACAAAGGAAAATTTAATAAATTACCATTAAAAAGAAAGTACTCATCCCACTGCACGAGTATTTAATCTCTTGCCTCTTACCCCATAGAGCTAATGGATTCACTCTTTGTAGCAGACCTGTCTGACTCTTGGTGAGTGAGCTCAAATTTGCATTTGGCGAGGGGAAGTGAATCCTCGCAGATCTTAGACTCACTTTAGGGTGTTTGCATAGTTTTTTCAGACTTGAGAAAAATTGGCCACTACATTATTAGAGATCAGACACCAGTCCACGATTAAGAAACTTTTCTATGGTCAGATTTATTTCACAAAAGCCTAAAAGAGGAAATACCCCATTTAATCCCCAAATCAAAAGAAACCATTTGTATTCATAGTTGTCCTGATATTAAAATACAATGAACATTAATTAAATATAAAATCTTACATTTAATTTAACTTATTATTATTATTAGAGTACTGAGAATTGAACATGATAAATTTAATGGAAAAATATAAAAACACCAATATAAAATATTAACGCACATTTTATTTCTACAAAATAATTTTTTTTTTCCTTTTGAATTTGGGGTGAAATATGTACTGAACATGTTCATGTCAGACTTTGTGAAATTCACCCAAACATGCTATCGCACACACACATAGCATATCAGTTTGGGTGTTGGTGCATATATGTGTTTGAACAGAAATGATGTTATAGTATTTTTGGAGTCCTTAACACTGATGGTGAAGTTCAAACTGAGCTGTGCAGTTCTATCACACTGCAGGGTTTGGAAGACCAAACACGTCTGTCTGCTAACAGAGGTCCTTCGAAGGGTCGTTCTTTAAAAACAGCCCTAATTAAACTTCAGATGTATTCAGCAGACAGCATGGTCATTATCCACTGACTGAAACCTCCTCACTGAAATCATTTCTCCACATGGAAATTACTACTGTAAAGCACAAAGACAAAATTTTTAAAATTGCTGTAAAATATTATTTATGATAATAAAATATTTTCTGTACGTATTTTTGCTCACTCTCTTTACTTGATTGCTGTCATTTTATGCATTTCTCTTTGAGTACATTAAAGATACTTATGAAAGCACATTAGCTTTGAAGTCAGCATGAAATCAAAATTGGCCCAATTTAATACGATTCAAAAGTATAAAATTGTCCATAATAACTATTTAATAATGACCAACAGATATTTACACATTGCTTAAGCAAAATTGCTTTCATTTCTAGCTCCATTATGGTAAGTAATGCCCACTTTACATCATCCAATCAAACTCCCAATAAACGAAATTAAATCCAGCCCTATATTTTATCTAATTAAATATTCAAATTCACTAAATACACTAATACACCACATTACAGGGTGTAAATGACCATTCATGATGACTAAGGAGAGAGAAAGACTGAGCTTGTTACATTTTGAACTGTGCAATTATGTACACTTTGAAGACTGTGTAATGCTACATACTAATTAACATTCATTAATAGCAGAGTGACCTGCGTTGATAAACACACACACACACACACACACACACACCTGTGTAATGCTACATACTAATTTTCATTAATAGCAGAGTGACCTGTGTTGAGACACACACACACACACACACACACACACACACACACACACACACACACACACACACACACACACACACAAGGACCTGTGTAACATGTGATGTCAGTAAGTAATTTCAGTATGACTCACAGAAAGGGCAGGTCACACATGACCTCTGCCATACCATCTACTAAAATATCATCATATCACAGAGAAGAGATGGCGAGAGAGAGAGAACGCAGTCATAGCAAACTGATATTAAAAATGTGTGTACCTTTAATTATTTTTAATAATATTTTATATTTAATTTAGATCTAAATTAAAAAAATTAAAATTGAATTTAAAAATGAATTAAAAAATTCTCATTGCTTTTATTCTGCAATGTCAATATGGCTGTTTTTATTCATATGGTAATGCAAATATACAGTTTTATCTTGCCAATAAAGAACACTAAAATTGAAATGAAGAGAGAGAAAGATTTTTGTGAAGGGATTATGAATGATTAATCTGATGCTGATAAAGGTACGCTGTAGAGATAAAGCTCTTTAAAGTGTAATCCCCCTATAACACTGAAACACACGTCGTACCGCTCTCTAATAAAGGAGAAACTCCAGGCTAGCAGATCACTGATCTAATTAACCACATACAGCAGCTTGAGCTGTTAGTAGGAAGATAGAAGTAGGTATACACAAGGAGAATGAGAGAATGGACGAGATGGAGAGATCAGGACAAGAAAGATCAGAGGGACAAAATGAATGAGAGGATGGAAATCTACACAGATGGAGGGACGAGGGAGAGAGAGAGCAATGGTCAGGCTGTATCCTGGCCACTGATCAGAGACATGTGTCACCATCAGTGTTCAGACAAACTCATAAATAAAGCAGCGACAGGATTAACCATCAAACACAAACCTGAAGCACTCACACCATTTCATTTCCACACACACACACACACATGCTGGTCAAATACAGCATTACTACTATACAAACACGTGATATTGTAGGAGTAGATAGGAACGCTGGTTGTGCACACTGTGATTGGTCCAAACTATGGTAAAACTGTAAATACCATAGTGTTTTCTGTGAGAAACTTTGCCTTCCCATGATTCTGCACTGAGGAGTGTTGTCATCTCATGTCCCACTCAATACCAACTTGAGCAAAGCAATAGAGAAAAGCAACCACTGGAACGGCCACAGAAGACCAGCCTGTTGGAGAAATAGAGAAGAGAGAAGTTTGAATGGTAAAATACAAAGATATGTAGAAAGCATACTTAAAATTGTGGTTTGAATTATAAAGTCTACAAACTAGATAATACACAGACACCAAACAGGAAGTGAGGCTGTATCTGGATCTGTCAATGGCCTGAAGGCATGTGAGCAGGACTTGAACAGATAATACAGGTCGCCAGAAAAAAAGAAGGATGAAACATTTAGGATCTCATGTGTTATTTAAACAATATCCAATAATATTTTTAGCCCAAAACAAAACAAAACATTTTTTAATAGAACACAATACAACACCTCTGTTGTGAATATGCATCTTTAATCACACATCATGTAAACAGCCAGTCAGTAAATAGACTGATGCAAGTTTCACAAACCTAATATCACAGTAAGGGTTCCCATATTATGAACTGGACATATCTTACAATCAACTCACAATTCTTTAAGTTCTTTAAGTTTAAGTTGATATGATTCTTTAGGGTCTTAATGAAAAGTCTGTAACATAGTTTGGTTAAAATTTCTCAATGGTAGTGTAAAAAAAACACCTTTTTTACCCTGTCAAAAACAGCTCTTTTCATATCAAGCAGTTTTTGTAGCATTTTCCTTTAAATGTTAATGAGCTCTGCTGACCCAGCCCCTCTCTTCCGAGCTGCTCTCAGAGAGTCTGTTTACTTTAGCCGCATTCTTCGTGAAACTTGCTAATTAGCTGGGTCTAAAGACACCAGTCCAGTCTGTGCTGAAACGCTACTGTCAATCAAACTGTCGTGGGAGGGGCCTGTCTGTGTGACGTCACACAGACAGGCATCTGAGATCGGCTCGATTTGAGAAAGGGGTAAACATTTAACCAGATTAAAAAAAAAAACACTGGGTGGATTTTTATCATTATAGGGTGGTTGTGTACACACACTGCCAACACACATTTCAGTTCAAACAACTTAAAAGTGCATGTAGCATCCTATGACCCCTTTAAGAGTGTCAGCTGTGAACTCAGTTATGGCTCTTAACGATTCACTTATTGTGTGCGTCTGATTCCAAGGGCTAATTTATGTGGAAATTCACTTTGCCATTTTGAAAGTTTATAAGAGTAATTTTTTCAGAAATCGGACATTACAGCTTCATGCTATGTTCGCTCTTCAGTACAGAAAACTTATGTTGATATATTATCTTGATATGTTTACATGACTCATTTTTGCCAATCCAAATGAATCCAATACAATTTCAGATTCTGAATTCATATGTTGCATTTACCTGACAAATCTAAAACAGAACGCTTAAAAATATATCTCTAAAGAGTTTTTTAACAAATAAATTTAAGGTCTCCTCCACGGACCAATTCGTACACATACACACGAAAAATGTACGTAAACATGAATTATGGCACTGTGCATGTGAGCAAGGCATTTTTGAATCTGATTTAGGAAATAGTCGGATTTGAGAGTTTACATGTTTATTTTTCCTATTTATCCGATTTTTTTTCAGGTCTAAACCATCCCTTTCAACAATCGAAATTTTATTTGGATCTAGTTCGATTGGATTTTTTAAAATGTTTACATGAAGGCTTTTCAGTTCGATAATTAACAGATTATTTGGTTGCAAGTAAACGTCGCTTACTTGCGCATATGCATATGGATGGACACAAAACATTATTGGCCATGTACACACTGCAAGTTTCAGGAGTGACAACCGCATTTAAATGGGGGAGTGAGTCCCATAAATTATCATTCCATATGTGTACGGAACAGTAGTCACTCCCGCATTTGTAACCATAGCAACATTTTGGCGTCTTGCGGGAGTGAATAAGAATTTAGCCGTTTGGTATGGAGTTAATAAAGAGGTCTGTTGCAGATATGAGATATGTGATTTTTTTTGGTGTTATAAAACAAAGCATTTGGGTGTTTGTGTGTTTTTTTGCGCTTGTCCTTGTTTGTTGTTGTTTTTTTTTTCTATGAAGATCTGGCAACACTGACACTTTACCACAGGGCTCATGAGCGCAACTATAGCCCCGTGTCAAAATGTGCTAAGGTTAAGATTTCTTTCACTGTTATTTTCTTGCATCTCACATACAGATGAAGACACATTTTTGATGCATGTTTAAATACTCTCGTTTACACTCGTTTATTGATCTCTTTATTGAATAATTACTTCTAATTAATAAATATTCGAGAGTAAATATTGTGATTTCAGAGAGATTTGACAAGTATAATTGAAAAGAACATGATATTAACCGAGAAATGTTTGTTTACGGACCAAAAGAGAGAAGCACGCATCGTTAATTCAGTGGTAAGAAATGAATGTAGTAATCAAATACATGTTATTAATTTTTAATGTCTGTAAAAAATAAAATTCACATTTTTAAAACCCAATATTTTGTTGAAGTCATTGTTATTTGCTGCTTAAGAAACGTAATATCTGGGTTATTTGGTACATGGTAGTTATAAGAAAGAAATCTTACATATTAATGGATAATTCAATCTCATTTAATGTTCCTTATGATGGTTAAATGTGCTCTGATTATCTTTAATGATTAAACAATAGTTTAAAACAAGACATGGTTTGTAGTACTGATTATTGAGGTCCATATCTGCCCGTCTTCCATGCCGCTTATACTCTACGGCAGTGTTTCCCAACCTTTTTTCAGTCGCGGCACCCTTTGGAAACAAGAAAAAACTTGTGGCACCCTACAAAATTAATTTTGTCACAATATTTGAAATTCTAACTTCAATATGATAATTTGAAAAGTATAGATATTCGGTACAACAGGGAAGAACTGCAGAATATAATGTCATACAGATATTTTGCATATTATTAAAAAATTTTGTCCATCAATGGTGGCAATCAGTAGGCTAATTTCTATTGAAGAAACCAATTTATATGACAGATTTTAATGTAGGATTTTATACATATGCAAACATTATTTAATTACCATTATAACTATCTCACACATTTTTCTCACTCAGTGATTTTTTAATTTTACAGTGGGGTAATTTTGGTGCTATAGCATGAGATAGCTTGATTTCAAACTTTGAATTGAATAAAAAATGACAAGTAAGCAGTCAGTAATAAAATTATTGGCGACATCAGAAATGTATATTATATAATAGATGCTTTTAAATGCTGAACATTTTAGCAATTTAAAAATATTAAAAAATATTTTTTTTTTACACGGCACCCCTGCTCTAGACAGACGGCACCCCGGTTGGGAAACACTGCTCTACGGGACTCGGGGCGGGAGTGCTGGATCATTACTGATGTACAGCAGCGGTATCGGAATAAAGAGGTTAGGAGAACGTTCTGGGAACCTTCAGAGAACTTTCTGGGAACCTTCTAGGAACGTAAATAGAACGTTCCCTTTAGGTTAGGAGAATGTTCTGGGAACCTTCAGAGAACTTTCTGGGAACCTTCTAGGAACGTAAATAGTATGTTCCCTTTAGGTTAGGAGAACGTTCTGGGAACCTTCAGAGAACTTTCTGGGAACCTTCTAGGAATGTAAATAGTATGTTCCCTTTAGGTTAGGGGACCGTTCCGGGAACCTACCGAGAACATTCTCGGAACGTTCCCCTAACCTAAAGGGAACGTTCCATTTACGTTAAGAAAACTTTCCTGGCTAACCAAAAAGGAACGTTCTTGAGAACGTTCTGGGAACCAAAAACTAACGTTCTGGGAACCAAGAATTGTTAGCTGGGTGTGTAGAATTTCTGTAAATGAGGTTGTCACGACCTGTATTTTTCGGGAGTTAATGCAGTTGTCAAATGCGGCTGTCACTCCCGTATTTTAGTGAATTATGTGTGTACAGAACGCGATTAAGGAGTAAAAAGTGAACTGACAACCGAATTTAGCTGCAGTGTGTGGCCATTGATTGTTTTTGGACACATTTGCAATACATTTAATCACAGTCTGTAGCTCTGCAATTTTAACACTTACACACACAAAACACACTTAAGTTTGGTGCTTTCCTGTACAGAATCACTAGCTGTGCTTACTAGAATTTACCGCAGTATCCAGTGATAATTTCCCCCATGTGAGCTCTGATTTATAACCTCACGCAGATTAACCGATATAACGTGAAATCTTATTAGACCACAGGGGAATATTCACTCATTATCTCATTGACATTCTTTCGCCCCCCTGCAGTCAGTAAATGAACAGCAGTATAAGACACACCTTTTCCCAGAGCAGAACTTAATGCACTTAGCTATAAGCTATATCTGCTCCTCTCAAGTACTTATGGATGCTACAGAAGTACTTGTATTACATTCTCTCTTGGATTAATTGCTCCTGTTTGTGTTACGCTCATTTGTGGCTGTTGATCAAAACAGATGCATAAACATATTGCTAGATGAATCAATGTTATACATTATTTTCACATTATTGTTAAAGTATTATTTTTATACAAGTAATTTCAAATTATTATCAATGTTATGTATACATAATCACAGTTCCTCCTCAACATGTCCACTAAGAGCCCCAAGCTGTTAAAACACTCTAGACAGGTGTGCGTGTTTGTCTCTGGTGTGTTCATTAAAAGGAACTGCCTTGTTGCATCAGGGATGAGAAAAGAAGGATGGAGCAGGATGAAAACGAGAGTAAATGAAAGAAGGAAGGGTGCTGATTACATTTGGTTACACCTCATTGTCCTTCAGGTGCTGGAGTCACAGCTTTAGCCACTTAATGCATTTTGTCATGCCAACAACACAAACCACTGCAATGTAGCAGAAAGACTACAAAAAAGTCAGACAGAAAAGAAGCTCAGAGGTAGTGTGTGTTATGTCTCATTTTGCCTGTATAAGACTACAGATCTGTGTTTTCTGAAATTTGTCCTCATCCAGCTACACACAAATCCTCTCAACATGACTCAACTTGCGTCACAACAAACCCACCTACATAAGGAACAGAGACACGTCAACACACACACTTACAGAAGCAAGAAGAAGAACAGGTGATTGTTATATCATAGGAGACTCTTCCGAAACACTTGCTAAAAATAAAATAAACACAGACCTTCTGTGCGTGAAAGGAAATATAGACATATAAAGGACATATATAACTAAATGTAGTCACTCATCATTTAAATATATTTAAAAAAAATTATATGCTAAATAGACATACTAAGGTATGAACCGAATTTTTTAATTCTTGCCTGTACCAATAAGTCGAGAATCATTTCAATGTTATGGCCAAAAACTTTCAAAAATAAAAAATAAAACTTTAATAAAAATTGAAAAAAAAAATTAACATAACTGAGCTGATAATTATTTTCATTTTATGGCCAAAAACTGATGAAATGGCAAATATTAAAATTATTCAGTATTTTGTCTAAATAAAATAAAAATAATCACTAAAAAGTACTAACACTGTGAGTGTTACAAGTAAATAATAATGCAATAATGTAAATTACAATAATATGATTATAAAATTATAATGTACAGTAAGAAAAATTGATTTATTGATTGATTAATTTCAATTTGCCAAATATTAGATTTACCAGTATTATTAAATTAACAATATTAATAAATTATTATTGTTTTTATGATTTGATGAAATTATGAAAATATTTAAGTATCCAATGTCAGCCTATATATATATATATATATATATATATATATATACAGTGCTGCTTGAGA
>NW_015549612.1:558831-559594 GCF_001515605.1 Sinocyclocheilus anshuiensis
AAACAGGCCCAAACCATGATACTACCACCACCATGTTTCACAGATGGGATAAGGTTCTTATGCTGGAATGCAGTGTTTTCTTTCTCTAAACATAACGCTCCTCATATAAACCAAAATGTTCTATTTTGGTCTCATCCATCCACAAAACATTTCTCCAGTATTCCTCTGGCTTGTCCACATGATCTTTAGCAAACTGCAGATGAGCAGCAATGTTCTTTTTGGAGAGCAGTGGCTTTCTTCTTGCAACTCTGCCATGGAGACCATGGTTGTTCAGTGTTCTCCTGATGATGGACTCATAAACAATAACATTAGCCAACGTGAGAAAGGCCTTTAGTTGCTTAGAAGTTAGCCTGCAGTCCTTTGAAACCTAGTGGACTTTTACAGGTCTTGCTTTTAGAGTGTTCTTTGTTGATGGACCACTCCTGGGGAGGGTAACAGTGGTCTTGAATTTCCTCCATTTGTACACAATCTGTCTGACTGTGGATTGGTGGAGTCCAAACTCTTTAGAGATAGCTTTGAAATCTTTTCTAGCCTGATGAGCAACACCAACTATTTTCTGAGGTCCTCAGAGATCTCATATGTTTCTGCCATAATACACTTCCACAAACATGACCAAACTTTGATAGATCCCTGTTCTTTAAATAAAACAGGGCACACACTACACCTGATAGTCATCTCACTGATTAAAAACACCTCTGAACAGATAGACTCTAATTTCATCTTCAAATTAACAGCTAATCCTAGAGATTCACATACTTTTGCC
>NW_015549612.1:563574-570013 GCF_001515605.1 Sinocyclocheilus anshuiensis
GGGCTCATAAACATTAACATTAGCCAATGTGAGAAAGGCCTTTAGTTGCTTAGAAGTTAGCCTGCAGTCCTTTGAAACCTAGTGGACTTTTACACGTCTTGCTTTTAGTGTGTTCTTTGTTGGTGGACCACTCCTGGGGAGGGTATCAGTGGTCTTGAATTTCCTCTATTTGTACACAATCTGTCTGACCGTGGATTGGGGGAGTCAAAACACTTTAGAGATGTTTTTGTAACCTTTTCTAGCCTGATGAGCAACACCAACTCTTTTTCTGAGGTCGTCAGAGATCTCCTTTGTTTGTGCCATGATTTACTTCCACAGTCAAGTTCATTTATTTTGATGTGTTGATTAACATACTAAAGCATGTTAAATACTGCTATTATGGACTGCTATCTTGGCCAGAAGCAATGGTTTGAAATTAAAAAACCTTAATAATGGATTTGCTTATTACAGACACAGCTTTTCACTTCATTAACTGATTACTTTACTTTAGATTATTGTGATGTTTTCATCAGCTTTTTGGACTCTCATTCTGATGGCACCCATTCACTGCAAAGCAAGTGATGCAATGCTCTCTTTCTCCATAATGGATTTGCTTATTACAGACACAGCTTTTCACTTCATTAACTGATTACTTTACTTTAGATTATTGTGATGTTTTCATCAGCTTTTTGGACTCTCATTCTGATGGCACCCATTCACTGCAAAGGATGTAATGCTAAATTTCTCTAAATCTATTCCACTGAACAAATAAACTCATCTTGAATGGCCTGATGGTAAGCAAATTTTCAGCAAATTATTCCAAAATTAAATGCCTAAAAACATTACATTCAATTCACATTTAAGAATATTTTTGGAAAGTATAATATTTCCATAACAAGTAGGCTACTCTTTTTGAAAGTATGCAAAAGTGTACTTCTTTTTCACAAGGGTATGTAAGAAAGTGCATACATTTAAATGACCCACCTTCGACAAACACCCTCTTCCAGAAGATTCTGCCCACATGGATCCCACCCAGAAAAAACAGATTGGACAGAATCAGAAAAGCAGTGGAGAGGGCGGAGATAAGCGCTAGGCCACGCCTCTGCATCCGAGGTGACAGACAACGCACCTAAGACGAGATCAAAAAAGCATGGTATTTATTAGTGACCTTACTTCATTATAAACACTGAACTTTGTTTAAAGCTGATAACTTGAGAGGGATTGTGTGAACTCACAATAACGTGATGAAGAGGATGAGAGGAAAAGAGGAGTGGGAGAACGTTCTCCACCAACACCCCAACCCAGTTCAGCACGGCCCAGTACTGCAGGTAGTCATGGCAACCATGCCAGAAACACACAAACCCAAACGCCAGCGCTGTGGAGACGAGTTTCCGGAACACACCGTGATGAGAGCCGCCCAATGGCACATATATGTACCTAAAAACACACACAAACACACATGCTCAGCAAAAACATGGCCTACTGAAAAATTGTGTTGAAAACAAGAGTTGCTGTTTTCTTTTAAAGACTTGTTTGACAATTAACAACCAAAAATTGTTTTAATATTGAGGTAATGATAGTTTGCATCCTCCAAACAACCTTTTTGCATTTTTACAACTGCATTGTTTAAAGGTGTCATGAACGGCATTTTTTCATTATTTTGTATTGTTCTCTGAGGTCCACTTATAATGTTATCAAGATTTTTACATCAAAAAACAATTTAAAAATAATAGGCTATTTTATGTCCTGTTTTAACCCCCCTCATCAGAACGCTCTGTTTGAATAGGTGTGGCAGATTGTACACTGCTATGATTGGCTAAGAGTTGTGTGTTTGAAAGCCTTCATCCTTCATAGATGGACGCTGCTGTGATTTAGGTTAAAAACGCATAAATACTCAGTACATATCAAACGATCTGTAATAACAGACAAAGCAATAGTGACCATGTAATAAAAACAGTTACTCACACTTGTGTGTTGCGACATTACTGTAGGATCCAATATAGTCGGTACAGCATCGTCTTTTAGTTTCAATCTTTCTGAAAATCCTGCGTCAAATTGTGCCTTGTTTGTAAACAAATCCGCGTTAAAATGAAGTGAACAAAGGACCGAGTTCTTACTGACACGGTCTGGAACTTCATTAAAAATAAAGTTCATCAAATAAAGTTTATCGTTTGGTTTCTGTGTAGACCTGCGTTTGTCGCTCTTGTCATATACCTACTACGTGCACAAATTGGTGGGCGGGGTTAAACAGGCAGTGATGTAGAAGCAGGCGTTGATCTTCTACTGCAGAGGTGGAATTTAGCCACACTATTACATCATAAAATGGCACATTCCACAACCTGTTGTTTTGGCAGATTGGCTTCAATAGAAGCTGTGTTTAGACTAAAAATATAGAAAATTCTAAAGGGTTCACAAACTTTCAAGCGGCACTGTGTGTATATATATATATATATTATACTGAAATGTAAGACAACCTTCTTCAAATCATGTAAACCAAAAATTAAAAATTAAAAATGGCCAGTTTGACTAACAAAACTGACTTAAGGGACCTAATTAAATGTAACTAAAGTAGTATGATATGGTTCCTATATTAAACGGAGAATGAAATGAATAAGTTCAGGGTCCTGTGAGTCTCTGTGCCCAGCAGGTCTCTCTCTGAGCTTTTCTGTACCCTGCAGCTCCTCCTGCCTCTAACTGAGTGGCACAAAACCTTTCCGTCAGCGTCTGACTGACAGCTGCTGCTGCAGGGGGTGGGTGCGATCAGCATGGCTACCTTTCAGAGATGTCAAGAATGAATGATTCCATGGCGACCGTTGTTAAGACTCTGTGGTGCTCATGGTACCTGGTGGCAAATGGATGAAGAGCAGCTTCTAGAAACTTCCAGATACATTCAAACTGCTTTTATCTTTCCGAAAGGCCTTCACACTTCTCTCTCTATAGCTCTTTAAAGATAAATGTCCAGATGCTCACTGGTGCTTCATTTGGCATTAAATGCTACCAGCATGATCCTAAAGCAGTTTGTGAAGACTTTTCCCAAATGATTTCATACAATTTATGATCAACTTTACAAGTTTACAGAAGCAAAAACATCTGACTGTCTATGCAATCAGTGTCTCAAACCTACTTACTTGATTAGTGACCAAAAAACAGTGCAGCATCTTGAATATTTATTATTTTATGTTATAATTCCTCTTTATTTTATGTTATAACATTTCTTGGTTTTAATTTTCTCAAAATTCTACAATTGTTTATTCAATTAGATTTTTAATAATCAATTTTCAATCATCAACGTTCAGAATTTTATACTCCACTGTATATTGAAAAAGCATAATAATTCGTAATAACAAACCACTCCTATCCTGCAAACAATCTTACAAAATCATTCGTAACATCTCATATGCACCACAAAACAGCGACTCAGCTCTTCTCCAACACAAAATGTGTTCTGAGCACTTCAGAATGAATTCATTTCCTCACTTTTGTGTCTGATCTGGGATGAAATGACAGGCTGTCCCACATCATTACATTACAGCATCAAATCATTACAGCTTTCTTTCTGAATTACTGCCTCAACATGACCCACAAAACGTTAAAAGGTTGAAAACTTTCACATTCCCAGAGTTTAAAAACACGTTGTCAGCAGCTGTGGTTGACTTGTCAGCAGTTACAGATTGAGGGGAAATAAATCTGACTGATGACATGTGTGAATGTCTCTCTACCCTTGTAAAAAAAAGTGCTTAATTGTATTGAATGTGCACTTGTAGTGCAAAAAAGCATATATTTAAAAAAAGTACTTGAAGATAACATTAATGTAATAAAAGGCCATTTAAGTGTACTTAAGTGTCACTTTAATGACTGTTTCTTTAAAACACTTTAAAAAAGTGTTAAAGAGTTTCAGTTTAACTTTAAATGTTCTTTTTTAAAATTATGTTTTAATAATCTTTAGTAGGGCTGCACGATAAATCGCATGCGATATTTAATGCGGTTTTCTTTTAAAGACTTGTTTGACAATTAACAACCAAAAATTGTTTTAATATTGAGGTAATGATAGTTTGCATCCTCCAAACAACCTTTTTGCATTTTTACAACTGCATTGTTTAAAGGTGTCATGAACGGCATTTTTTCATTATTTTGTATTGTTCTCTGAGGTCCACTTATAATGTTATCAAGATTTTTACATCAAAAAACAATTTAAAAATAATAGGCTATTTTATGTCCTGTTTTAACCCCCCTCATCAGAACGCTCTGTTTGAATAGGTGTGGCAGATTGTACACTGCTATGATTGGCTAAGAGTTGTGTGTTTGAAAGCCTTCATCCTTCATAGATGGACGCTGCTGTGATTTAGGTTAAAAACGCATAAATACTCAGTACATATCAAACGATCTGTAATAACAGACAAAGCAATAGTGACCATGTAATAAAAACAGTTACTCACACTTGTGTGTTGCGACATTACTGTAGGATCCAATATAGTCGGTACAGCATCGTCTTTTAGTTTCAATCTTTCTGAAAATCCTGCGTCAAATTGTGCCTTGTTTGTAAACAAATCCGCGTTAAAATGAAGTGAACAAAGGACCGAGTTCTTACTGACACGGTCTGGAACTTCATTAAAAATAAAGTTCATCAAATAAAGTTTATCGTTTGGTTTCTGTGTAGACCTGCGTTTGTCGCTCTTGTCATATACCTACTACGTGCACAAATTGGTGGGCGGGGTTAAACAGGCAGTGATGTAGAAGCAGGCGTTGATCTTCTACTGCAGAGGTGGAATTTAGCCACACTATTACATCATAAAATGGCACATTCCACAACCTGTTGTTTTGGCAGATTGGCTTCAATAGAAGCTGTGTTTAGACTAATGAGAAAGTTTTGAGTTCTGAAACATACAGAATGTTTTTATAGCACAATGACCTCTAATATATCAAAAGATCAAGGGAATTTTGATTTCTCAGTTTTATGACCCCTTTAATGTTTATTAAGCCATTTTTTATCACGTGGACCACAATTGTCTGTTAGACAAATGTGAGAAAAAAGAATAAAAAAGTGTCTTCAGATGACACTGTCTGTAAAACTGCCACCGTTCCCCTCACAGTGATAACAGACAGCAGAGAGAGAGAGAATTCTGAACTAAACCCGATCTCTCTCGACGGCAGTATAGTAGAGTTTCCATTTCAGGGCTGAGAGAGCACCAATCTGTTCTAATGAGGCTGTTGGGATAGTGGAGGACTTGACTCATCTGTGTGTGTGAGGGAGATAGTGAAGAGGATAAGATTAGCCCCTGACCACGGCTCCAGCAGACAGCGTGTGTAGAGATCAAGAAAAGAAGATCAACTGTGCTTTATTTTATCGCACTTAAAAAACTCTGCTCTTCTATTTTTATTCTTCAACATTCATGGGTCTGTTTCTCCCCTATAGGACGCCTAATAGGATGGATGGGTTTTTGTAGATTCACTGATACGCTGACTAGACTTACTGATGGTTTATTGATAGGGCTTGTCAGGGCTCGTTGTCTTTTTAATCAGAAAGAAGCAAAATTACACTCTGAATTGGTTTTCCAGTAAAATTATCTAAACATCCTTAAAACAAAACAAACTTACTGTACTATGAGAAATTTTAAGAAATGTGATAATGTGAAAGATTTTTTATTATTTTCACCATTGGCAATATTTTTAAGCATATACTGTAAGCTACCATTCAAAAGTTTGGGGTCTGTAAAAATTAACCGTTTTATTCAATGGTGAAGGCAAATACATGTAGGCCTATAATATTTTAAGATCATCACAGTTTTAAATGCATGTTCTTTTAATTCAGCTACGAGGTCACGCCGTGACGTATTGATCTTCTATTGAATATGTAATATAAATTTGTAGGTTAGAGTTCACTACTTTGGAACACAAAAAAATGTTAAACTTTCACATGAGCTTGTGTTTCTGCTCGCCTACATTCAAATGTGTATCAATGGAAGTCAACAGAACAAAGCGTTTTGTGTGACTGGCTCTTTAAATTAGTTGACAAAAATAAACACTACAGTGTTTAGGCAAACGTGTCTCTGAGTTTGTAATTATATCCCAATACACATACATTCATTAAACTTACACAAAGAAACCATCACTCTAAAAGCTCAAAAACCTCTGAATAGACACTTATCTGGAGGTAAAAATCTTCAATTGTCTGTTAGTAATATATAAATAATATAATATTCTTTAAAAAAAGCTTTGACATCATGGCAATTGATAAGACTGGTCAGTGGGGTTGGATTGATACCAAAATTTGGATTTGGTGTGATAGAAGCCTTTGGTACCTACTACCTTGGCATCTGGACTAAACTAATACCTTGGTTGACACCTAAACAGCCTTAAGTGAATGATGAAATGAAACTTGGCATACATACAACACACACACACACACACACACACACACACACACACACACACACACACACACACACACACACACACACAC
>NW_015549612.1:571758-575527 GCF_001515605.1 Sinocyclocheilus anshuiensis
TGTAAACAAATCCGCGTTAAAATGAAGTGAACAAAGGACCGAGTTCTTACTGACACGGTCTGGAACTTCATTAAAAATAAAGTTCATCAAATAAAGTTTATCGTTTGGTTTCTGTGTAGACCTGCGTTTGTCGCTCTTGTCATATACCTACTACGTGCACAAATTGGTGGGCGGGGTTAAACAGGCAGTGATGTAGAAGCAGGCGTTGATCTTCTACTGCAGAGGTGGAATTTAGCCACACTATTACATCATAAAATGGCACATTCCACAACCTGTTGTTTTGGCAGATTGGCTTCAATAGAAGCTGTGTTTAGACTAATGAGAAAGTTTTGAGTTCTGAAACATACAGAATGTTTTTATAGCACAATGACCTCTAATATATCAAAAGATCAAGGGAATTTTGATTTCTCAGTTTTATGACCCCTTTAATGTTTATTAAGCCATTTTTTATCACGTGGACCACAATTGTCTGTTAGACAAATGTGAGAAAAAAGAATAAAAAAGTGTCTTCAGATGACACTGTCTGTAAAACTGCCACCGTTCCCCTCACAGTGATAACAGACAGCAGAGAGAGAGAGAATTCTGAACTAAACCCGATCTCTCTCGACGGCAGTATAGTAGAGTTTCCATTTCAGGGCTGAGAGAGCACCAATCTGTTCTAATGAGGCTGTTGGGATAGTGGAGGACTTGACTCATCTGTGTGTGTGAGGGAGATAGTGAAGAGGATAAGATTAGCCCCTGACCACGGCTCCAGCAGACAGCGTGTGTAGAGATCAAGAAAAGAAGATCAACTGTGCTTTATTTTATCGCACTTAAAAAACTCTGCTCTTCTATTTTTATTCTTCAACATTCATGGGTCTGTTTCTCCCCTATAGGACGCCTAATAGGATGGATGGGTTTTTGTAGATTCACTGATACGCTGACTAGACTTACTGATGGTTTATTGATAGGGCTTGTCAGGGCTCGTTGTCTTTTTAATCAGAAAGAAGCAAAATTACACTCTGAATTGGTTTTCCAGTAAAATTATCTAAACATCCTTAAAACAAAACAAACTTACTGTACTATGAGAAATTTTAAGAAATGTGATAATGTGAAAGATTTTTTATTATTTTCACCATTGGCAATATTTTTAAGCATATACTGTAAGCTACCATTCAAAAGTTTGGGGTCTGTAAAAATTAACCGTTTTATTCAATGGTGAAGGCAAATACATGTAGGCCTATAATATTTTAAGATCATCACAGTTTTAAATGCATGTTCTTTTAATTCAGCTACGAGGTCACGCCGTGACGTATTGATCTTCTATTGAATATGTAATATAAATTTGTAGGTTAGAGTTCACTACTTTGGAACACAAAAAAATGTTAAACTTTCACATGAGCTTGTGTTTCTGCTCGCCTACATTCAAATGTGTATCAATGGAAGTCAACAGAACAAAGCGTTTTGTGTGACTGGCTCTTTAAATTAGTTGACAAAAATAAACACTACAGTGTTTAGGCAAACGTGTCTCTGAGTTTGTAATTATATCCCAATACACATACATTCATTAAACTTACACAAAGAAACCATCACTCTAAAAGCTCAAAAACCTCTGAATAGACACTTATCTGGAGGTAAAAATCTTCAATTGTCTGTTAGTAATATATAAATAATATAATATTCTTTAAAAAAAGCTTTGACATCATGGCAATTGATAAGACTGGTCAGTGGGGTTGGATTGATACCAAAATTTGGATTTGGTGTGATAGAAGCCTTTGGTACCTACTACCTTGGCATCTGGACTAAACTAATACCTTGGTTGACACCTAAACAGCCTTAAGTGAATGATGAAATGAAACTTGGCATACATACAACACACACACACACACACACACACACACACACACACACACACACACACACACACACACACACACACACACTACTATTTATGCATTATACATATTGTTTACAGACATCTGAAAGGGATATATTTCTGCAATAGCGCTCACACACATTCTGTTTTACAAACTCCATCCATATAAATTTGCAATAAATAATATACACTCTTAAAAATAAAGGTGCTTAAAAGGTTCTTTACAGCGATGGGATAGAAGAACCATTTTTGGTTCCACAAAGAACTGTTCAGTCAAAGGTTCTTTAAAGAACCATCTCTTTCTCACCTTTTTATAATCTGAAGAACCTTCTTTCGCCACAAAGAACCTTTTGTGAAACAGAAAGGTTCTTCAGATGTCATTTAGACAAAAAGGTTCTTCTTTGGCATCGTGAAGCACCTTTATTTTTAAGAGTGTAACATCTTCCCCAAAACTTTACTTACATATTTAACAAACACGTTTTTGCCATTGTTGCCTCGTATTCTTTCCAATTTCTTAAAAAATGCATGATTTCATACTATTGGCTTTTGTGATAATTATGTTCTGCTACAGAAAGAGTGGAAGTAATCTTTCTTTGTTAAACATCCCATTTACAGTTGATTTACAAATAAATTACAAAATGAAACAATTATAATGTCAAACTCAGATTAATGCACTTAAATCCCATTTAATGAATCACCCTAACTTTTAATTCATGCCACGCTTCCTGAACTGAACACATTATCATCCAGGTAAGGCAGTGACATCATTAGTAACATGGTACATTTTTTGGCACCATGGTACATTTTTAGCACAGATTTACCCTGCAATCCTAGTGGATCTTGCGTTCAGTTTCTGTTTCTTTTGTTAATGTGCTTTTTAAAGCCCAAGCGTAGACGTTGCCCTGCTGAGAAAAGTGTTTATGAGCACATTTTCATTATGAACAGAAACAATAAGGTCTCGTTCTGCCTCTGTGGCCACCGCTGTTTAATCTCAGCCCTCTCTCGCCCTTATATAAACTCATATGAACTGAGCAAATCTGTGATTTGATTGTTGTTAGCACATTTCAATAGACAGGAGATGACACTCAACAGGCTGAAAGCGAGGCGTTCAAGCAGACAATAGCGTGGCAGGAGGGGTGCGTGGTGTGTGTCTGTGGATGCTTTAAGATCAGAGGTGAGTCACACAAACGGAGAGCGAAGATCCTCTCCCACATCTCCACACTCCAAAACTCAGCTCTTCACAATTACTGCACATTTAAAAGCACGTTAAGATCTCTCCAAATGCACTTTACAACACTCGCTTACACACACAGCCCACATTCACACTCCAATTATGCAGATCAACTCTCTCTGCCACACTGCAATCACTACACATTTTAACAGAGAGAAAGAGAGAGAGAGAGAGAGAGAGAGAGAGAGAGAGAGAGAGAGAGAGAGAGAGAGAGAGAGAGAGAGAGAGAGAGAGAGAGAGAGAGAGAGAGAGAGAGAGAGAGAGAGAGAGAGAGAGAGAGAGAGAGAGAGAGAGAGAGAGAGAGAGAGACAGAGAGACAGAGAGATGGAGAAGATACGGTCAGGAAGAGATGGAAATGTTTCTGGTTTTCTGTTCGCAATGAAGGGGTTACTCAAAATACTCAATACTGAACATACTCAAATTCAAACTCAGTATTCCAACTTGAAAGTATGGAAGTGCTTACACTCTCAGCTTTCTGATTGGTGGGATTCAGGGAGCAATGGGACACTTCCCATTTGGGCGGGAAATATATATAGCAGCTCTTTGTGCTGTATTCCCACTGCTGGAAGCTTCTGCTATCTGTCTGAAAATGAGTCTCCTCACAGGTCTGCTACAAACCAAACTAGGATGTTAGGTTAGGTTAATCAAAATAGAAAATTACATTTTGGGGGGGGGGGGGGTTA
>NW_015549612.1:575623-583364 GCF_001515605.1 Sinocyclocheilus anshuiensis
ATTTCTCAACTACCTTAAAATTAAACAACTGTTGAAGATTTATTTACTATTAAAATTTTGATTGATACCTATAAAGCAAAAAAATGTTCATGTTATTGCCTTTAATTATATAAAAAATATGGCCAATATTAAATTCTATACGATTTAGTCTAAATATATTGAAAAAAAAAAAACACAGAGTAAATGTTACATGAATTTAGGCATCACAACAATGTACAGCATGAAAAATGGATATTAATTTTGAGATTTGCTACAGATTGCATTTAACAGGGTTATTATATATATATTTTTTAATTGATTTTAGGTGAGTGTTAGATGATGTCAAAGGTAATATAAAAGTAAAAACAGAGGAAATTAAGCAAAAATTCAAGTAGCAGAACATGAGAGAATAAAAATATCCAAATATACAAAATGTAATTAAATCATTAAAGGTAAGTCCAGAAAAAATTCTAACAAAAATCACAGAATTTGAGAAAAAAATAAAAGAAAATTTGGAAAAAAATAAAATATTTCATATGGCCTTACATAACCAATTTAGTACAGATATAACATGCATCCCTATTATCATTAGCATATAGTGCATGAATATTTGCTGTCTGTTGTGATGGGCCAGAATTGGTCTCAGGCTGATAATATTTACTAATTCTTCTCAGTCGTCTTTCTTTGTAAACATCATTGAAATCTGCACAAGACGCATAGTGTCTTGTCATTTGCCCTGATATTCTAAAAATAAAATATTAAATATTTATGGACTTTTGGGTCCGTGTTATTGGCCCAAGCAGCATCACTTGTAACATTCATTTCCAATGCACATATTCACACAAACTGGCGAGTTTCCAGCATGAGATAGAATAAGATGCTCATCGTGCTAAATACATGCTAATACAACCCTGATCAAACATCTTTTGTCTGTGGAGATCGCAGCCCTGCCAAAGACTGACAATACCAAACCCTGAACGAAAACACAACCTGAGCTCTCTCTCTCTCCAAAACCTCCACAATGACCTCTCCATACAGCTGGAGGACATTAGAATATGAATAACTGTGTCAGGAAATGCAACAGCTGAGCAGACAAGGTTACGCCAGGACCTCAAGAGGTTTTTATTTTTATTTTTTTTGAAGGGTTTCCCTACTGAATCAACCTATTCCAGTCCCTGAGAGTATTTATACAAAAAGAAAAATATAATCAAAGCAAAAGTGGCGGCTTGAAGACATCTGTCCAGCTGCTCTCAAGAATAATTGGTCTGATTTCCTGCCAGGAAAGTGACCGTACATAAAACATTTATATATAAATTCTGTAATACTATATAAATTCTCTAAATTCTGTAATATTACATGTTACAGAATGTGTTGCATGATTTATTATGCAATATATTCCTATTTAACAGACTCTACAAACATTTCACAGATAAACAGCTGTTTATTTTTATGGCTAATATTATTCTGAGGTATCAGGTATTTTGTGGAAACATTCAGTGGCTGTATTTCAAATGTCACAACTCTAAATTTTTTTTAGTTTTTAGCAAGGCTAAATCCATCCAAATTACAATATTCATCATATTCCACCTATTGTCAGAGTGCAAATCGAATCACAGAAAAGCAAATGCTCTCTGGCATAAATGGAGAACTACTTGTTATAAAAAAAAAACAAAAAAAAAAACTTGCAAGCAAACAGCAGAACATTTTCGGCGGCGAGAGAGACTGAGCTGAGCCGTGCTTCTGGACTCTGGGTGACCAATCATGACCAGTGCCAAATTTATCCATTGTGTCTTGCTGAAATAAAAACTGTTCATTATAGGCTGCCAGTTCGCAGTAACAACGATGGCTTGAGTGTGTGGAACACACACTATTATGAAGCTCATCTGCATAAAATTGGATCATTTTGAGCCAATATATACCATACACTCAAGCCAGTTAATTTTATATATATATATAAAATTAACTGATTTGCATGTATATTTAAATGTAAATGAGTCATTTGGTTCGATTATTTTCTTTACAGGGCTATTACGTGTGTAGAGTGAGTCTCTCCCACTGCGCCAAATCTGTGCATCACATTGTCACATATCATAAGTGCATTAAGAAACTTTACCTTAATGGCTTAAAGCACATCTAACAATGCGACAACAGCAACATTCTTCTTTCTGAAGGATAATTGCATAATTTTTGCTTTCATCTTCAGCTAAGTATGCTAATGCACCAGCTTAAATGGTTTTGCTGTTAAAACTTATTTAAAAAAGGTGATGTTGCTGCTAAATATGAACATCAGAAAAGGTTTCATCTTTGTATTATATATCAGTAAATTTCCTAAAAATGAAGGGAGCAGAAAAAATAAACATTCAAATCTAACAAGAACAAAAGGAAATAGATGCAAGAATGTCAGTTTATTATGTAGCAGAAACGTGTAATTGTTCTAGTGATTATGGCTTTTGATTAGGATTATTATTCATGTGCTTTTCAATCTGCAACAAGAGATAACCATGTCCATAGCAGTGCAAAATATCTCCCTCCCTCTTGCACACCCACACAAAAGAAGAAGAAATGGAGAAATCGTACCTGATGAGCCATTTGTAAAGCCCCACGTCAAAGTGTCTGAAAAGCAAAAGACAGTAATGAGTGAGCTCAGGGGTTAAACACAGATGGTTTGAGGTAACACACACACTTCTGTAGAACATGACACAACACAAACATGTGTTTAATCAGTCAACACCCAGAACAGATAAAAAGAGAAGAGAATCTGCATAAATGAGATGCTTGAGGAAACCATTTTAATGAATCTCTGGGGACAAACGCTGGCATTTGGTGAGACAGCCGTAGCGCTGGGAGACATTTTCTCAAAGCGGCTGATCCCAGAACAGTTTTGCCATTTGTCTAGTTGAGCTGTAGTCTAACACTGGGTTTTGTGGCAGGTTTGGGACACCCGTCTTATCGATCTGGTAGGCAGAGACAATATTTATGCAGTCGTATGAAACTCTATTTGTACATTTTCAGAAGGAAATGTGAGTGAGAGGATGTACTTGCCCACACAAAACTTGCCACCACAATGCTAGTGTGTCACAGGTCAGGTGGTTGTTAGGATGTTGCCATGTGGTTGTTAGGGTGGTTGCTGGGGTTGCTAGGATTTTTACTGGCCCAAATCAAGAGTGAATCTGCAAGTCTATATGGATGTTGTAGTCACTAGATAGCTTTTTTTAAGTAAGAAATAAAACAATGAAAAAAATTTAAATGTTAAAAATGTAAATGATTAGAAAAATATTAATTTATTTAAATTTAAATATAATATAATATAATAAATAAAAATTATAATAATAAAATAAAAAATATAAATACATTCACTATACAAGTAAATGGTCCCCATGAGGAAAATGTCTCAGTAAACATAGCAAATAAAGTCCTAATTATTTAGTGATATTAAAACTATTAAAAAGTATTACTAATAATAAAAATAGAAATTATTAAAAATAATAATAGAAATAAAAATCATAAAAATATATACATATAGATACATAAATATATGCAGCATACAATTGAAAAAAAAAATCAATTAAATAAATTAGAATAAATTAAAAAATAAAAATAAATCATGTTGAATTGGACTGAAATAAATTTAAATAAATACAGTTCACAAAAATAGATTGATCTTTAGAAACTACACTTCTAGCAGGTTTGGATCTCAGCTTTTTATATGTTTCTAACAAACAATATAAAGTCACATTCTTTTCTGTTTCACTAATCACACAGGGTTTCTATTTTGCCCTTTGACATGTAGCTCGTATCAAACCATCATGAAAGCAAAAATATTGATTTGGCCCTTTGTAACTCAATTTGTTTCTCGGCAGGACTTTCTCTTCCTCCTGTTCCTCTGAGCAGGTGTGAACAGAAGTCATCAGGTCATCACTATAGCCACAGGTTCTCTTATTGTTATCCTCACTTTAACTTCTAGTCATCCATCTATCCACATTTCATCCCCCTTCCTTTATCCTGACATAATGCTATTTGCTATTGATCAGCTGGATAAGACGGGTGAATGGATAGACAGGTCAAAATGTTCATTTTACAATTCACAGTGAAAAGAATTAAATGAATGAGTGAGTGGACAGCGTTATGAATATCTCCATCATCTCATCCAATTAGAGCAAACACACAATCTGAATTTGACACCAACAGACGGTTTTCTGGCCATAAGGCTTTCATATGTAGTTCAGTCTGTCGCTTTCTGAGTCCAAATACACCCAGACCCCAGAGACAGCAGTAAAGAGCTTCTAAAAACAGGCCTGTATGAGGAGAAACGGACACGTGCAAGCAGATGGCTGCTAACATGTCAGAAAGCCCCGACATGAAGTTTTCATGAGCCAACAGAAACTATCAAAACCTTCAGTGCCGCAAAAATATCCATCTGGAAATAGAGAGCAAGAGAAAGAGAGAGAGACAAAACAAAGGCATAGAGTGTCTGGAGGGGGATGGATTGGGTCTGGGGTCTACGATACATAATGACTCCTAAATCAGATTGTCCAGGATCGTTTGATTCATTCCAGCACTTCCCAGCATTCATTAGCAACTATCGATGAAATCTGCTTCAACTCTGGGGAAATAAAGTCATCCGGGAAGGCCAGGAGAACAGATAAAGCAGAAGTAATTTCACTCTATATTAATAAAACATTATGTGGAGGCATGCAGTTGTGCTTGTTTAAGTCCGGAAATACACTACGCAAATGTTTGGCCAATGCATTTTGTTGTACATACTTAAAAGGGATGATTCATACCAAACAATTACTGTAAACTTTTGTCATTACCATCAGTTGTATACCTGTATACATAATTTTTTCTTATCTTAAAAAGGAACTGAATCACAATTAGCCATTTTGACTGTTTTTTCTATTTTATAGGTTTAATAAATCTACAGTCAAACCAAAAATTTGATATAACCAGATATCATTTTGGATATTTATTTTTACTAGTGGGCGCAGGACACTATAGTTCATAAATGTAAGTGAGGATAGCAAAATAAAGTGAACTGTGACATATTATACCCAAAAATTCTTCATACAGTAGACCATCAGTAAAATTTGGGATAAAAACATATTCAGAAACTTTGACCTGACCATGTTTTGCGTAAGTGTTTTTCCTTTAATTGCTAATGTGAACTTTTTACACCACACTGAACAAAATTAAGCATAGCTTGGTAATTGGTTGACCTAAATTGGTATTATCTAATTGTGTACTTAAATTTAACAGCTGAATAATTTTTGGTTGGTTGCAATCCATTACATACCTTTCTATCAAGTTATCTGACATTATCAAGATGAATTTGTTCTGACACAGTTTAACTCTGAGTTCTTGTCATATTTTATTACCATTTTCTAAACTATAGTGAATAAACTGTGATATAATGTGAGAAATGTTGAAGGTGTCTGAATAAATTTTGGTATGACTGTAAAAAGCCAATTTTCCTGGTTGGGAAAACACTACAATACAGCCTGTTTGTATATTTCAGGCCTAAAGCACCACAGTTAGAATCTGCCATTCTATTCAATTCAACACATTCCCTCTGAATTGGCAATTTGACTCCACTAGATGCGTGTGGCACGTAAACAAGGCACTATTAAAACAGACGCAGAGAACAAACTCACGTCTGGTGTCATTCATGAGCTGTGTGAGTCAGATGGTGATTCATGAAGCTGAAAGTGAGATACACATTGGAACAGACTCATTCAATACCCTGCTGTTTCCATCAGATATGCCTTCTCTACTCCATACATCACCTGAAAAAGCAGGCCTGAAGGAAACAGTTTGTTAAATTTAACAGCTGAATAATTTTTGGTTGGTTGCAATCCATTACATACCTTTCTATCAAGTTATCTGACATTATCAAGATGAATTTGTTCTGACACAGTTTAACTCTGAGTTCTTGTCATATTTTATTACCATTTTCTAAACTATAGTGAATAAACTGTGATATAATGTGAGAAATGTTGAAGGTGTCTGAATAAATTTTGGTATGACTGTAAAAAGCCAATTTTCCTGGTTGGGAAAACACTACAATACAGCCTGTTTGTATATTTCAGGCCTAAAGCACCACAGTTAGAATCTGCCATTCTATTCAATTCAACACATTCCCTCTGAATTGGCAATTTGACTCCACTAGATGCGTGTGGCACGTAAACAAGGCACTATTAAAACAGACGCAGAGAACAAACTCACGTCTGGTGTCATTCATGAGCTGTGTGAGTCAGATGGTGATTCATGAAGCTGAAAGTGAGATACACATTGGAACAGACTCATTCAATACCCTGCTGTTTCCATCAGATATGCCTTCTCTACTCCATACATCACCTGAAAAAGCAGGCCTGAAGGAAACAGTTTGTAAGCACTTCTCACAGCTCAGACAGTGTTTTCCTCATGATTCCGCTAAACTATAGGTGAGATGATGAAGAGAATGGAGATCAGCATAAAACCTGGTCTTGTTCTCACTGCATTATGTGTGTGTGTGAGAGAGACCTAATGTCTATAGTAAAAAGGGCAGTAAAAGACCAGCTAACGGTCCCCATGAGGAAAATGCATCAATAAACATACTAAATAATGTTCTAATGAAAATCTAAAAATGGGTGAGAGCTGTTTAGGGACAAAGGACAGAAAATGTAATTTATTAGCTTGGTATAAGGATCAATGACAATAAAGAAAAAGAAGGAAAAGGGAAAAAATCTTTAGAAATTCAGTCTTTGTAGACATCTAGAGATCAAGGTTTTAGAAATGTATTTTTTGTTTGTTTTTTTGTTTACAAACAGAAATGTTTACATTTTTCAAGAGCACTTATTTATCTTTTTTTTTTTAAGTTTTTAAAAATATTTTTTATCCAAGGTAAAAAGTATAGTTTTAGAAGGATCATGAATTATTAATTCATGACTGTCATTATGTTTTTAGTAAGTCACACATGAAATTTCACAATCTAACCTTGGCTTAATAATGTAAAATTATCAGACATTTTAAGAGACTTACTGTCCTTGACACAAAGTTCTCTCTATGATATACTGTTATTTTTTCCACTGCACATTTCTCGCAATTCTGTTAAACTACTGAAGGATTTTAAGAATTTCTTTAGAATTTTTTAATGAGGCTTTTTTCTTCATCATGGCATCAGGACAGCTGTATAATCCTGCGACTTTATACCTCCCCAAAAAATAGCTAAATGAATTTCACTTTAGAAATTAAATGGCTATCAAACATGCCATTTATGACATTTTGGCTTAGGGTCAAAGTTAACAATAACAAGTTAAATAAATTGTATAAAAACGAATTAATGCATGGTTGAATTATTCACAATAAGACCAAAAACATGCATTAAGACAACAAATTTTGATTTAATGCCAAATTAAATTTTCAATAGATTTGGAAATAATAGCCTTGTGTCACTGACCCATAAAAACAATAGATCCATTGAGAGTAATCAGATAAATATAGGCAGGAGTCAGCAAAATGGTATAGAGTGTGTGTGTGTGTGTGTTGATGCCAGACTAAATGAAAAGTGTTTTATAAGCAACCCATAAACCTTTCAACCACCGTAAACCCAGTCCATGATAGTAACTGTACTAAATCACACACATGCACACACAGCAATACTTACACATGCACACACAAAAACAGCAATAGCCAGATTTAACTACAGCCAAGAGCAACATCTCAGCCTCCCCCTCTCTCTCTCTCTCTCTCTCTCTCTCTCTCTCTCTCTCTCTCTCTCTCTCTC
>NW_015549612.1:583582-641070 GCF_001515605.1 Sinocyclocheilus anshuiensis
CTCTCTCTCTCTCTCTCGCTCCCTGCAGGACATTTGCACTGTAATCAGAGACTTTGCTGTCCTGCAGTATGGGGTACTGTCTCCACCTGTTATGTTGCATCCGGCGGTTCTGAGCCATTAAACACAGAGATGAGCATGTGAGTGGGGTTTCGAAGTATATCAGTGTGTGTGAGTGTGTCGAGGCTATGCTGAGTGTGTTTGTGCTCCATCGGGTCCAGAGGAGCTGAGCTCTGTCTCTCCGTGTGGGATTGAAGCCAGACGGGGTCTTACAGCAGGTCCTGCTAAAGTCTCCGGCATATGTCTGTTTCCTTACAGCTCTCATTTATCACACTCTAAACTCCATCACCTTCAACACCAATCAGACACACACACTGGTGCTTAACCTTTCCGGCTCTCAGAGCTTCAGCAGCTGTCTGCAGCGCAGATCTGCTGATATACACAAAACATGCACGGTCACACAGGAAACAGAAGATAGTGTCACTCGTTCTGCATGACGATAGGTTAAGAAAATTAACTGACAACCATTGGCTTTATGAAGTCGATACTTACAAAAACTATTAGGGAATATAGTTTGTTAAGTTATTAAAGCTAGTCGTTGTTTTTACTTTTGTAAAATAATGATAAATTAACTAATCTCCTTCAAATTGTTTAATACAGTTTCAGAAATTTTCTGTCATGATATTTAATTTTTGGCAGTGGTGGTTAATACTGTAGTAAATAACTACTGTAAACGCAACATTATATATATATTAAAGGGGTCATATAATGCGATTTCAACTTTTCCTTTCTCTTTGGAGTGTTACAAGCTCTTGGTGCATAAAGTAGATCTGTAAAGTTGCAAAGACTAAAGTCTCAAATCCAAAGAGATATTCTTTATAAAAGTTAAGAGTCAGCCACGCCTACCTAAAACTGTAAAAATCAACACGTTTCAGAAAGGCGGGGCATAGAGGAGAAACAATAATGTACAGTATGTGGAAAATAATGTGTTTTTTGAACCTTAAACCACATAAACACATTTCATTACACCAAATACACAAAATAATGTTCTTTTTAGCAACATCATATGACCCCTTTAAACAATCTACCATTCAAAAGTTTGGGGTCAGTAAAAATCTTTTTTAAAGAAATTAATTATTTTATTCCACAAGGATGCATTAAAATGATCAAAAGTACACCGCAAAAAGTATCATGGTTTCCATAAAAAATGTTTTTGAGCAGCAAATCAGCATATTAAAATGATTTCTGAAGGATCATGTGACACTGAAGACTGAAGTAATGACTGCTGAAAATTCAGCTTCGCCATCACAAGGATAAATTATTTTTTAAAAATATATTAGAACAGAAAACAGTTATTTTAAATCATAGTAATGTTTCACAATATTAAATGTTTTTACTGTATTTTTGAACAAATAAATGCAGCCTTGGTGCAGCATTCAACAATAAAAAACCTTATTGACCCCAAACATTTGAACAGTATTTCAGTAATTATTATTATTATTTAACTAGAGTTGAGTCTTTTGCACATGACACTATGGATTTATTAAAGTAAGGCAATAAATCAGTAGTAGTGTGTGTATTTTACCAAGTTTAAAGAGTGTGATGAAAAAACAGACATAAAAAATATCAGAAAATCTAAAACACTTCTGTTTCCAGATTGCTGTTGGTTGCCAAGGAGACCATTCCAGACTACTGAAGTTGAAATGCTGCATATCTTCAACAAGCTTTCAAGCTTTAGTGTAAAATCCAATCGTCTAGGAAGAAGACTGCGTGTATGAGCCTGTTCTACCTCATCTCATGAGACATCAGAGCGCTAAACTCCATCAGAGAAGTCGAACACTCAATTCCATACGTTTGAGGCAAGATGTTTGTGACATTAAACAGAAAGCATGGATCTTGTTATGCTGCTGTAATGTGCTTGTAGATGGGTGTAAGTGAGTCTTATACCATTGTGCCAATCGTTTCACGGCTTAAATCAATTATAGTGAATGCAGTGCAGCTCTGCACTCTGCTGGTACACAGATATACTGCAGGAGATGACTGAATCGCTTCAAAATCATTCCAGTCCAGCTCTATAAAGTCTTTTTAAGGTTTGACAGAACACAGAAGTGTGTGCTTATTTACCTCCACATCCCAGTGAAGCTGTACACGATGCTGACACAGCGTGGTAACTTTGGCGGCTCCAGTCCATCCAGTCTGACAAGCAGAGACACTGCTCCAAACAAGACTAGATACTTTATGTAAAAAAACTGGACCAACGCAAGAGCCAAACCACCTGCAGGTGAAAAAGAGAGAGAGGTCAGATGACCAAGTGTTTGATCTCACATAGACATTTGCCCTTTAAACATCTGAAATGACAGAGCTGTTTGGCCACATCAGGTTCCGCAGTTTTGGCCATGCAGTGTATGTGAAGCTCATTTCGTCCCTTCATCCCATTCTGGCTGAGAAGAACCACAGATTTGATGATTTATATCAGATTTCAGTTTTATTCCGAATGGTTTCATAATTTAGTTCGATCATCCTCATCCTCTCTAGTCATCTCTCCCTCTTCGCTTCTCTCTTTCTGTGTGTCAGTGGAAACTGAGAACAGCATCTGTCTTTCCCATATCCCACTGGTACAGAGCTAAAAGCCTGTAAAAAATAGGACAGAATTTCTGCAAGCCCTTTCTGTACAAAACAGGTACAAAGTGGCGATAATTACTTGATGTTCTTGCTGTATAGACCCTCTCTACACCGCTCTCTCTTGCAGAGTCTGTGTTTTTGAATCAAAGGCAGCACAAATCAGCAACTTCTACAAATCAATAGACAGTAAGTGTGGAAGTTAAGATGCTGCACACGGCTGAAACTGTGAGAGTGTGTGGGTTTTCGTTGTGAACATCTGTGCAAGATAATAAAGTAATAAACACTTTAGCACCCAAAATAACACCAGTTATACCAAGACAGACTGTATTCATTCTGAAAGACATAATTTGGATAAAAACTACTCACCGAGTACAAATATTCATACTTCCCTGCTTCACAGTATGCAAACAGCAGTATGTCAAAAAAGTAAGATGTTGAAAAACTCATGATACAGCAGATCTCATATCATGTACTACATGAAATTCTGGACACTTATCCTATAAGATTGCGGGAGGGAAGGAGCCATTGGATTTGAAAAGGGTTGTTATTTTCGAGTGTAAGCACTGCAGGTAGAAAGTTGTTACTTAGGGATACTCTACTGTTTAAACTTTTGAGGTCAGTAAGTTTTATTTTATTAAGAAATCAATATTTTAATTCTCCAAAGATAAATAAAAAAAGATACTACAAAAAATGTATATTAATGTATGTATGTAAATAGTTCTGTCAAGTCGATTAATCGCATCCAAAATAAAAGTTGTGTGTAAAAGTTGTGTGTGTGTAAAATATGTATGTGTACTGTACTGTATGTGTAATGTGTATATATATATATATATATATATATATATATAAACATATATTACATATTTGTTCTATAACACACATATTATGTAAACAAACTTGTATTTTGGATGTGATTAATCGATTTGACAGCACTCATTTTAAATAAACACTGTTCTTTCTATTCATCAAAAAATCCTGAAAAAGTGTATCAGTTTCCACAAAAATATTAAGCAGTACAACTTTTTCTACACTGATCTGATAATAATTATAAATTTTTCTCAAGCACCAAATAAGTATTAGAATCATTTTTGAAGGAACATGTGACACTTCAGACTGTAGTAATGGCTGCTGAAAATTCAGCTTTGTCATCACAGAAATAAATTACACTTTAAATTATATTAAAAAAGGAAACAGTTATTTTTAAGTAATAATAATACTTCACAATTGCAGTTTATACTGTATTTTTCATCAAATAAATACAACCTAAGAGACTTCTTTCAAATCACAAAAAAATCTTACCAACCCCAAGCTTTTGAATATATGTGACCCTGGACCACAAAACCAGTCATAAGGGTCAATTTTTTGAAATGGAGATTTATACATCATCTGAAAGCTGAATAAATAAGCTTTCCATTGATGTATGGGTTGTTAGGATAGGACAATATTTGGCCGAGATACAACTATTTGAAAATCTGGAATCTGAGGGTGCAAAAAAATCTAAATATTGAGAAAATCACCTTTAAAGTTATCCAAATGAAGTCCTTAGCAATGCATATTACTGATCAAAAATTAAGTTTTGATATATTTACTGTAGGAAATGTACAAAATATCTTCATGGAACATGATCTTAACTTAATATCCTAATGATTTTGGGCATAAAAGAAAAATCGATAATTTTGACCCATACAATGATTTTTTGGCTATTGCTACAAATATACCCCAGCGACTTAAGACTGGTTTTGGGTCACATATCATATTTATTTAACACCCACGTAGACTGTCTTTGTGGTTACTGTTAGCACATCATAGGTCAAAAAACTTCAAATGGACAATGCCAACATGGCAGATGTAGTATGTCCGGAAATGCATACATACACACTTGCATCCCTAAAGTATGTTGAGACATTCTTCATCAAATTCAATATATACTATGAAAGTCCATGAATTCATATGCAGCCAGAAACTTACCCAGCGCCCAGGGCGGCAGCATCTCCAGGTAGGTTTCGTTGCTCTGGATGGCGTGCATGTACATGAAGTGGATCATGAATTCGGCTAAACACCACCAGACACACACATGCAGTATTCCACTCAACACATACACCACAGAGACTTTACACACTGGCCTCTCTATCTGCAGAGACAGAGAAAGACATTCACAGTACATCTGGATAAAGCACAGACCCTGCAGCCTTTTATGAATCTCCTTTTCTTCTACCTGTTTACTGAAGTCTCTGTAGGTCACAATGGGTCCATTGTAAAACAGTGGGTGATAGAAACAGTAGGCAGTGAGCTTGTAGAACTGAAAAATCAGAGTCTTCAGTCTTTTTTCCTCTAGATGGGAGCAGTGGTTTGGTCCTCTGGCCTGCAGGGGCTGCCAGCACAGCTCCAGACTAAAGCTAATGCAGCGCAAGCTACAAACAGCTGTACTAAAGAGCAAGAGGTAGTACTGGTCTTCAGAAGTGTACCAACCACGCTAGAGACAAATAAAAACAGAGGGAAAAAACAATTAAATTAACAAACTAATCAGGAACCACACATCAGTGGCCCTGAAATAAAAGTATAATTAGTAAATTGGTGCTATTGGGTGTACATGCCTCTGTTGTAGCAGCAGGAAGACCTTGTTTTGTTGTTTTTTTATTTAATAATTATTAATATTTTATTTTATTATTATTACGTCAGACAGAGGTGCCATTGGTGTCAAAAAAAAAAAAAAAGGAAGACAATCTTGTCAGAACTGGTCAAGCAGGACACCAATCTACAAAATTCATAGAAAAAGAAAATCACAGGCAGAAGGGACAACTGTGCAGCCTGATGACAAAAACGGAAAAAAGAGTGGCCTGATGTATTCAGATGCCATTCCCTCAATAACTTCCTGCCAAAACCCCCAAATAAAAATAAATTTACTATATTCTGGATTAAAACTTATTTTATGGGCTCTGTGGGCTTCTGTATGTTTCAAAACAGTCATTATTTTTCCAATTTTGGTGGGAAATGCCATCAGTGAGACAGCAAGGACACACTTCACCTGTAAAACTGCTGCATGGATTTTTTTACACTCTATTATAGGCATACTCTTCAAGCTTGTTAGAAATTATAAAACGATGCACATATTCTTCAAAATGAAGCCTAGTTGGACTCATTTAAGATATTTATAAATGCTGTAATAGTACATAAACAATACTAAAATATCACTTGAATCAACTGATAAAGATTTGAAAAAGATTTGACTCAAAAGAACAATTCATTCAAGTCAGGTATTGCTGATTCCCTCATTAATGTGGAGTATGATGAACGAGTCATATGGCAGTTTTATGATTCTTTTACAGTAGTTTTACATACTTTATAAAGCTTAAAAGATCCAGCTTGGGACCGGTTAAAACTTAGTTTGATATATTGTATACAATACAATGTCACTCTGAGATTTTAAGTGTAACTTAAGCAACCAAACGTGTCTAATTAGTCACCTTTGTATTTCATAAATATTAGACCGACTAATGTTTACAAAGCTACTGTGTAAGGGATGAACAACCGCTGTAAACCACAGCTTTCCAGAATACTCCACCTCAGACCAGCATCCACTGATCCTCTGTGGCGAAACTAAACTAATATGATCTACTGGGCATGCTCAGAAGATGACAGCTGGCATCTAGCCAGGAGACACAGCAGCAGCCACTTTCAAAAACTCATTATCGCCACTCAAAAATAAAGCTATAACCGGCTCTAAATTACACTAAATGACAGGGCAGCGTTCTGAAATTAGTCGCTGGCTGATGCTGTTTTTCCTTTGTATGTCATTATGGCGATCTCTGTGGTGGCTACATGGGTATTGCTGTCTTCCTGAGGGTTTTTCACAGCTCATAAGTAACTGAGGTAAACAGAGATGTACTGAAAAAAGAGATCATTAAAAAGCGAATAAAGATCACAATAGATTAAATTACAGTTGTTTGTTCCTCAGATGGGTATGTTAATGATGGCTTCTGAGTAATAAATAATAATTAAATGAAGGTTTAATTAAGAGGGGAAGCTTTGGGCCCGTGTCATAATTAATCAAGGAGAAACTCCAGGCAAGGAGGGAACTCATTTGTCACTCAGATCGATATTCCCTCCGTCTCTTTCCTCCTCTCCATCGGCACAAGCTTGTTGATCTCATTGCTTTCCCCTTCAGTCAGATATCTAATGACAGCTGTCAATCAATTATTCACTGTGTCAAGTGACTAAGCAGATAAACAAACAAACAAAAAACAAGACCTTCTGGGAGTCAGCTGGCTCTTTTTGTTGTGCTGTTATAACATCTATTGTGTGAGGAAAAAGGAAATACACAAGCACTGTTGTGCATGCAAACATTTGACTTTGAATGTTTGCTTGGGAGACTGTTTGAGAGTGTACGCCACTGTGTTTGTGTGAAGAGAATGGTGACATTTAATGCAGGCTTGTTTCAGTCTCATCTCCATTCTCTCTGCGGAGCTCTGCAGATGTGCTCGGAGAGCCCTGGAGACAGCACAGACTTCTGATCCTGAACCGGACAAAGCCCTCACACCTCACACCTCACCCCATCAATACAGATAGCTTGAAAGAGATACAGGTAGTTCGACCAAATACAATAATTCTGTAATCATTTACTTATCGTTATAAAGGTCCAAAACTGTATGACTTACTTTTTTGTGGAACACAAAAGGAGAAATTTTGAAGACTGTGTTGGTCACTCTTTTACATGCAGTTACAACAAATGGGAACTTAAGTTTTAAATGTTCAATAAAGGGCACAAAAGCAACATAAAACTGCAGCATGTGATTCATGTTCTATATTTCAAGTCGCCTGAAGCCATACAACAGATTTGTGTGAGAAATAGACCAAAACTGAAGTCATTCACTAATAATCTTCACCTCCATGGAGATTTTAACTTAAGAAGTGAGTTGAATCATTCAGTTCGATTTGTGCATTAACCATTTAGAATGGTTTTTACAACCAAAAATCAACCTGTTTTGTAATTATTAACTAAAATGGAAAACTACTAAAACAATTTTTTGTTATTTTAAATAAAGCTGAAATTAAAAAATATCTAAATATTAGATGAAAAACTTGAAATATTTTAGTAACAACAAAATTGCTAAAACTTAAACTAGCGCTGAGTGTGGCGCACAAACACTACTGAATAGAGCCTGAAATTAAGCAACTGACTGAAAAGTTTTGATTCAAAAGAAAAATTTGTTAAAATCAGGCATTGCTACTTCCCCCATGAATATTGAGTATGGTGCACGAGTCATTTATTATGACTTTTATGTGGTTTTGCATCCTTTTTTGAAGCTTGAAAGATCTAGCCATCGTTCTTGATATTTTCATGGAAAAAAGCAACCAGCACATCATTAAAATACCTCCTTTTGTGTTCCAAGAAAGAGAGAAAAAAAGCCATAACGACTTGGAACTACATGAATGTGAGTAAATGAGGACAGTCTTTCATTTTTGGGTGAACAAACCCTTTAAATTGGACACTTTTTAGCAGCTTTAGAGGAGGAGAAAATTTGGTGCCTCACATACATGGTTTACAGCACACACCTGTAAATCCTGGAGGGCAGTGACATTGAGTGTGGAGAGCAGCAGGAGGGAGCAAAACCATGAGAGGCTGGGGCTACGTAGCTGAGCAACCACCAATGAGATGCTCAGATGCAGCATCAAGACAGTCAAGCCCCGCACTTCGAGAAGCCAACCAGCTGAGAGGAAGCCATACACCGTTATGACTGCCAGTCGGAACTGTAACACAAATGCACAAGGAAAAATGATGAAACATGCAAACATTAGATGAGTTCATTGGTTCCGAATTAAACTTACCCGAGGCAAAAAATAATCTGCCAATCTGGACAGCACAGCGTGGCCAATCAAAGACCACAAAAGAGATTGCCACGCCCACTCATTCCAAAAACTCCACTCGAAATCTGTAGGGTCCTAAAACAGACACAGACATAAAACACATGTATACAAATGCATACACATATAAAGTGTGTCTGTTTTGCATGTCTGTATAAAAGGAACTTGATGATTGAGCGGGAAACAGGAAATTGGGCTTGGTGGGGTGCATCGGCCAAATGTGTCACCCTGATTAAAGTCACTAATATAATTACCATGTGTTCTCTCACCTTCTTGAATCTCCATATAAGGAATTCTCTCTCCAGCTGCACCTCTCTGTCCAGGCTGACCTCATGCTCTGTCAATCACACACAGAAAACACATTTCTCACATACTATTCAGGAGGTATACAAAGTCCACACACAGGACTATTTTGGCAAACTAGAATCAGAATTGTGTTTATTCAACATCCACTTCAATTCTCCACTCTTATAATATGGACTCTACAGGACTCCTACAGAACTTCTTATAAAGAGATAGTTCACCCAAAAAGTAATGTTTTGTCATTCCAAACTTGTATTGTTTTCAAGGGAAAGTTTAGCAGAACATCCAAGTTGTTACTACAATAAAAGTGAACTTGACAGCCCCTGGTCCATATCCGCTTTTAAAGTCAGAGTGAATACAGCTCTAACATTCTGCTAAACCTCTCCTTGGTTTCCCACAGTAGAAATTAAGGATTGTTGCCATCTGGTCGACGCTACAGAGCACTGAGCACCAGAACGACCAGACACAGGAACAGTTTCTTCCCTCAGGCAATCCATCTCATGAACACTTAACAATAACTGTGGAACACACACTATTTATACACATACACTTATTTATCTAACACTCATACTCAGTCTACACCTCAAATTTGCACATAATATACAGTACCTGTACATACAAAAACTGTCTATTGTAATATACCTGCACATACAACTGTCAATTTATATATTTTTATTCCTTATTTACTTGTTCTATTTTTTATTATCTGTGTTTTTTGTTCTGTCACTGTCATTCTGTTACACTGTGGAAGCTTCTGTCACGAAAACAAATTCCTCGTATGTCTAAACATACCTGGCAATAAAGCTCATTCTGATTCATTCTGATTAAGTCATACAGGTTTGAAAGAACATTTTTATTTTTAGGTGAACCATCCCTTCAAATCCTCTTCAAGCCACGTGTTGCAAAACGAATGAAAAAAATTCTAAAAAATTGGATCTTGTAGTTGGAAGTTTTAGATGAAGGATAAGATCTCTTGCATATTCTCTGCTCACAGGGATTAACTCTCTTCTTTCTCCCCTGCAATGCAGTGTCAGTTTGGTATTGTTTTCTCCACCCCACCCCTCTCCATCCCTCTCTCCCTACATCTCTTTCTTCATCCAGTTTCTCAGGACGGACCTTTCATCACCTCGACAGACGGTTTTCCTGCAGGGTGCACTGGCAGGCAAGGATCTATTCACACTATCATAAACGCACAATTTTTCTGGAAACGAAAGTGTACATGGAAATAGAAGTAAGACCACAGTGCCATCTGTTGGTTGCACTGTCATGGCACACATAGATTGCAAAAAGTCTTCTCATGGGCATGTTTGCTGTGATATAGATCTTAAGTAACACTGACCTGGAGTCATATTTTGTATATTGATTCACTTCAAAGGCAATGTGATTAGTGGTGTTTAAAGTGTCTTCAACATGAAAAAAATGTTGGACTTAGCCAAGCGATAAGACACAAAATGCAATATTTAAGATAAAAAATAAACCATGTAGAACCTGTGAATAAAGTTTAAGAACACTGACTGATTGATTTCCTTCAATTTATTATTCACAAACATATAAAGTTAATGTTTTGCTTAAAATCTTAAGTATTCAGTTCAGCTTTATTCAAAATGATTTCTCTGAGGCAATGTAACAAAGTCAGCTAGATGGTGTTCTTTAAAAATGCTGTTTGTCTGATAGCTAAAATATTTAGGTTTAAATGTATCAGCAAGTTCACCCATGTTATTATTTATGCAGTGTTTTCTCTGTGCACGAGGAGAGGCCCTATTTTGAAGCTTTATTTTTGCACTTTTTTGACTTGCATGTTTTGGTTGAAAATGGGTGCTGTGTGGTGTCTTTTGCTGACCTGAGATCCCATCGTCCCTCAAAATGACAGCACAACCTTTTCAGAACCCTTAGAGTCGGCAGTTAACACGGCAGGAACAAGCATTTCTCCCCCCACACACACACCACAGCAGCCCTTTTCAAACGGACACATTATAAAGTAAAAAAAAAAAAAATGCCGTAAAAATGCAGCAAAAATAATTTTATATTAATTTTGGATAATTTCATCTAAATAAATGATTCAACAGGTATATTCATTTAATAACAATCCATATGTTTTGTTTATGTCTAGCTGACAAATTTGTGGGGTCGTGGTTGTCTAATGCAATTGCAATATGCATCTTGTTCTGTTGCAATTTTGTTTGGCTTTTCCTTTTAATTATATATTAGGTTTGGGATTTGAATCTATTTTCCTTTGATAATTAAATATTGTGCCACTGAACCATTGCTGAGATCTAAGATTCCTGAAATCCCTTTTTTTTTTTTGTAAGCTGGAGAATCGCATTTTGTTCTGGGCAGACGACAGCTCACCTTTAGAAAACCTGTGCAACTGGTAGAAAGAATAGAGATGGGAGTAGAAGGAGAGAAACCAGTATGCCGTCATCTCCCATCGAGGTAGAGATACCAGCTCCCATTGTGGAGTCATGAAAGCTGAACCTGCAGGTTAAGAAGATACACACTAATTGGTTAGTCTTCAAACCTGCAATGGGTCGGTCAGTTGTCACTACATTTGGAGCGTTCCTGTTCTGCACACAACTTGATTTCCAAAATTAAGCAGCATAAGTAAAGAAACTGGTCTAAAGGTAAGCTTAAACTGTATTTCAGAGGATATTACCAAAGCTGTTTCATAGATAACAATCATGCATATTCAAACTTACAGATTATTAACATTTCAAAGATATGCCATTCTCTGTAATACGAATAAAACACAATAAATACGTTTTATGAATTACTTTATCACCATTTCACAACGCATTCTACAAAATACTTGATTACGTATACATATATATGTCTGTATCAAGGAGATTGTGGTGTTTTCATGGCAATCAAATTCAATAGTTCAATCGGGATGTGAAGTGCAAGATTTTTTTATTTGCTCAAACGGTCATTCACATCTTTAAACATATGAAATGATTTTTTTTTACACAAGCTTCCTCATTGCATTATCATATTGCAACAATTCCCGCACTATAATATTTGCATATTTGTTTCAGTTACTCACATAAACCAACATAAAAACTCTCGTGCCAGCCAAACACTGCCGCGAAGCTCCGCCCTATGCTTCCGAGAGTTGCCACACCTCTACAACCTGATTGGCTAACCCGACCACTACGTCCTATCACAGCATTTTAACCCCATGAGTGCTGTAGTTACTTTTGGCAGGCATTTTGCTGCAAATTACGGTAAGGTGTAGCTTTATAATTCATCACAAATACCGTCACTTCTAGTTAAGCTGGAAGGCCGTTGTTTTGGCTTTAATGAACAATGCCTCAGTACAATGCAGTGTATAACTAGTTCAGAAAAGGTTATCTTAGGTTAGGAACAAATGTAAACAAAACGCCCACAGTATGATAATAATTATTTACCGGTGAAAAGGGGAAACCAATAAATAACACACATTTAAATACACATCATCACATCATCGTTTTCTCTCAGTACAAACTCTGCCACAGGACAGCACATTCTGCTGAGGCCCAAAAGAACAGAGACTTCCTGAAGGTGTGTGTAGGGAACTAAAGTCTATGCCTATGGTGCAATGCAGCTTATTCCCACACAGAAAGAGAGAGAGAGAGAGAGAGGGCAGCACATTAGACTACCAATTCATGGGCTGCGTTTTGATCCAGGGGAGGGTTCCAGATATCTATCTATCTATCTATCTATCTATCTATCTATCTATCTATCTATCTATCTATCTATCTATCTATCTATCTATCTATCTATCTATCTATCTATCTATCTATCTATCTATCTATCTATCTATCTATCTATCTATCTATCTATCTATCTATCTATCTATCTATCTATCTATCTATCTATCTATCTATCTATCTATCCTGCCCCTCCTCCACTAGGGGGCAGCAAGGGGTAGTTGAGAACAACATCCAGAGCGTGTCGCATTTATGATCCAGTTTTAGAAACCGAAAAGTGAAACCGTTTAATGCAAACGTCATTATAAATTAATCACTTTACCATGCGATAGAAAGACGTGATAATATGCAACATATGTGGCTGCTTTGAAACGATTTATTTTCACACAGAATATGTAAACAGAACCACATTTACGCGTCTTAATCTGAAACCATTGAAACTCTTTAAAGTTTACGATGATTGTGTAATAAGTTCACTACGACCGTACAATCCAATTTTATGTAACATCCAAAAAACACCCAATCAACAAAGAAAATTGCAGCGTTGTAATCGATTGTGAAAGCCAAAGTTCTTGTGATTCAATCATGACATGGTTTGTCCACAATGAAGCCGATTTAGGGGGCGGTATGTAGTGAGCCTTCCTTCAGGCGAGCGCTTTGTCAACAAGTTTCCTCCTCCCTCTCTCTCTTCTGAGGAATAATCACGGACTGAGGAAACTTGCGCAAACTTCACTCCAGAGACTGAGTGGAATAATGGCTGGACGTGTGAGCATACGTTTGCTGAATTATTTGGTCAGGGGAAATGTTATCTTTAGGAACAAGAAATGTTTGCGCAAAAGTGTTGTGTTGGTCTCACGGTGTCACGCGAGGTCTCTGTCCAGCAGCAGCAGCAGCAGCATCAGCGCGGCTCAACCGGACCTCAGCTCGCATCTCGCTGGAAAGACCTATGCAGATTTATATGAACTGTCGGTTAGAGATCCAGAAACTTTCTGGGGATCCATCGCCAAGGAAAGGCTGGCATGGACCAAACTTTTCTATCAAGTGACAGACTGCGATCTCTCCAGCGGGGAAATCAACTGGTTTCTTGGAGGGCAACTGAACATCTCTGGTGAGTGTCACACTACTAGTATATTGTCGATAAACCTCCACTGGCCAATATGCTATATAAAAGGTTTGTATCCATCAGAACACAAGGTTACGAGTGTATTTTAACGTGATTGATACGGTAATACTAACATTTTCACATACTACTTTATAAATGCATAAAGAAAAACTTTCTTTATTGTCAACAGTAAGCATAGTAGTAATTTCCTCTTACAATGATTGACAGTGAACTGTTTGGATGTACACGTGGCAAAGGATCCAGACAGAGCGGCCTTGATTTGGGAGAAAGATGAACCTGGCACAGAAGAAAGGATCACATACAGGTACATTTGTAGATCCTGAGAAATTCACATGTGGCTCTTTACCCCACCCCCAGTACATTTTCAACTCACAGCAAGCAGTTTAAACACGTGTCTCTTTAAACTAACCAGTATCTACTTTTATGATGCTTTTACTTGTTTTAGATTTGCCTGTATAGAATTTATTCCAAAATAGTGACTGGCAATCAATTAGTCACTACTGCCTATTGATTACAAACTTGTTGCCATTGCCAATCAGTGGCGGCTCGTGGGTTTTAAAATAGAGGAGGCACACTAATTGTATTGGTCTGGGATCCCTGCCGATTATTATTATTATTATTATTATTATTTGCTTAACCACTTTAAAATGGCTTTTTGGTTGCCTTTAGTCAGAAAACGTAAAGAAAACGACATACATACAGCAAGATAATATAATTTCATTTACCTGGCCTATCACTTGAAATAAACACCCATCCCTTCTTAAAAGTCTGTGTTAAAAGAGAGCTGGCTGTTGCACCATTTAATTAAGCCGACTGCTGTAGCCTATATCCAGCTTAGGCTGTTTTCCCTAAATTTGTATATATACTGTTTGAATGACAGCTTGGTAAATCTGTTGGCGATCAAATATTCAATATCGCTACTCATCATAAGTACTTGGTACATTATCAGCGCAGCGGCAGATGTTCAAACTAATATCACGTAAGTTACGTCTCTTTGATGATTGGTTGATATCAGAAGGGAGGCTAGCCTCCCTTGCAAGGGTTTTTTTCTCAACACTTCTCAGCGCTGAAAGTGAACACTTGATGGTGATTGGCTAATTTTTTTACCAACGGAGGCACGAGAGCTCAGCTCTCCCCCGGCCTCCCCCTCCCCTTTTCTATCATTAACGGTAGTGATGGGAAGTTCGGATCATTTTACCGACTCTGACCTTTGAGTCTCTTCCAGCAAAATGAACATCTTTTTTCGAGTCATTTCGTTCATTTTAGCAAAATGTATTTAAAATGTTACGTGTTACTTCCCTAACCCTCCCATTTTCACCTCAAAATTATGGGGAAGCTGTGCCTCCCCCGATGAGCCGCCACTGTTGCCAATAGTAGTAGTAGTAGTTAGCAGTTATATTTTAGTATTTATACAATATTATAATATTTATTCTGTTGTATGTGGGTCAAAGACCTTAAAGGGGTCCTATTATGCTCTTTTACAATGTCTTGAATTTGTTTTGGGGGTGTACTAGGATATGCTCTCATGCTTGGTTGTTCGAAAAACGCATTATTTTTTTTACATAATTTACATTATTACTAGTGGTTCAACAGATCACAAATCTCACGGTTCGGATCACATTACGGTTTTTGACCCACGGATCGGATCATTTTTAATTGGTGGTTCGAAAAACGCATTATTTTTTACATAATTTACATTATTACAGTACCTTTCTCCCCAGCCTGGCACAAACGGCTCGATTAGTTCCGGGTTTGATGAATGCCTGCCTTCTGAAAAACTAAATGTGATGTGATTGGTTAGCTATACCAGTGCGTTGTGATTGGTGAACAGCTTAGACGGTGTTTCAGTACTGCCCCGCCCCTTTATGCTCTCATGCTTGGTGGTTTGAAAAACGAATGATTTTTTACATAATTTACATTATTACAGTACCTTTCTCCCCAGCCTGGCACAAACGGCTCGATTAGTTCCGGGTTTGATGAATGCCTGCCTTCTGAAAAAAGTACACAAAGCAGCGCTCCACTCAAAAAAACACTGCTGCTGTGTCCCAATTCTCATACTATCCATCCTAAATAGTATTTGAAAATAGAATTAGTATGTCCCAAATCATAGTATGTTTAAAAAAGTATGCCAAAGATTCCCGGATGGTCTACTACTTCCAGTTAGAATTCGAATTGCAGATTGATGCACACTCTAACGGCTAATATTGCCCACAACCCATTACCTATTAGATTGTGTTTTATTAACGTCTACACCTACCTCAACCCTAAACCTACCACTTACAATAATGAAAAAAATAGTAATTATTGTTGTACAGTGTGACAAAAATTACACTGTATTGATGTGCGCATGCCCAGTAGCACCATACGTATCCTTTCTAGCCTTAACCCTCTAACGGCTAATATTGCCCATAACACATTGCGCGGTGGACGAGGATTCAATTAGAACTACAAACATGCATTAAAAGTGATAAAAACTACAAACATGGCAGATATACGCGACCAACGGACAGGTAGATAAACGGATTTGAGTGATAAATAATCAATGTCTAACCTGATGAAAAAATATAAATTTAATGTTATCCACGTTATATTTCATCTGCGGCAACACTGTGAACTTTTATAATGATAGTTTTGGTCATTAACTTTTCAATGCATCATGCAAACACAGAGTTCTCGGCATGATAGACCCGCGACTGGCAGATCAACGTACCTCGAAATGTGGATGATGTTAACTGTGATAAGATGATTGACAGGGCAGTTTAAACAGTGACAGAATGCACGTAACTAAGCAACAGAGCGTCCGTTAAAGACGCAGTTATGACGAAGTAGTATGTCCCAAAGCTTGCCTATCATTCTTCTACATACTCAAAGGTATGTACTTTTTCTTCACAAAAAGAGTACATACTTTTAGGGCATAGTATAAGTAGGCGAACTGGGACGCAGCATGCTTTATCAGACATTACATGAAAGATTAAATGAAAATGACATCCAATTTTCTAAAGACAGTCGGTTTCCTTCAGAAATACAGTGATATAAAAACACCCGCACTCAATGTATGGGAAACACTGTAGTCTCATAAATTTATTGTTTTTGCAGGTTTCGTCCTCCATATTAGTGGGTGTCTTCTGTAAATCAGGGAAAAATTTATTTATTTTTTGCTCAGAAAAACAAAAACAAAATTGCAATTAAATTAAACAGAAAACTTTTACATTTTTGGGGGGAAAAACAACAACAATTTAAAGCAGTATTACACTTATTGTTTTTATGCTTAAACTCTTTTTCATCTTAGACCCATGTATTTATATGACAGTATGCATTTTGAATTAGCTTTATATACAGTATATCATGTTTTCATATTAATTTGAGTAATTTTGTTATGTACTTGTCATTTTTATTAGTTTTTGTTTTTCAGTATTTCTGTTTAGCTTAAATAGAATATTTATTTAAGTTTGAGTAATTTTAGTATGTTAGCTTTGTCAGTCAGTATTTTCATCTAATATCTAATATTTAGTTACTATTTATTTTATTTCAATTAATGAAAATACTTTTAGTAGTCTCAGTTAACAATAAACAATAACCAAGTTATTGTTCCAGTGGTATTGAGAGCAAATAGCACATTTTCCTAATGAATTCTGCTCACATAAGACTAGAATTGTTTATGCTCATTTCCCCTAGGTTTTCATTTAGATTAGGCCTACCTTTCAAGTCATATAATGCTGACCTAATCAAATGAAATATCAGTTTTTCATACTGTTCTTTATGATAGTGTGACAGATTAGAAATCCTGGCAATGCTGGGATTGACACGGTTAACATGTAATATGAGAGCACGCTACTGCAGAGTTTAGGGGGAATTCCTTCACATGCACTTTCTTATGGAGAACAAAGGCAGGTTTTGAGGGTCCTGTGATGGAATGTGCGTCCCCCTGCGCTCTAGTGCTTGAAATAAAGATGGAATATTCCTGACTGCGGTTCAGATCACTGCTGGTAACAGTAGGCTAAATATTTACAGGATCTACTGTACGCACTGTTACCAAAACACGAGAGTCAGCAGCCTGTTTCCTCTGATCTAGCCTGCACACTGAACCTTGAAAATGAGCTATTTCTGATCTTTTATTGCGGAGATGTGAAGATTAGTTTCCCAGTATCTCTTGTTCTAGGCCAGATAGGAATCATTTGAGGGTGTTTTGTGAAGAAGCAGTCAGATTGCACATTCAGTCATGTGTGTAAAGGACGACACTGTTAGCAGCGTACATGTACACGTCGCTTTCCTGCTTCCACGGGTGAACGGGAAGTTAAAAGACATCGATGCGCATTAGTATGAAAGTGAAAGTGTTTTGTCCCTGATCTCACAGGCATATGGAGGAGATCAAGAAATGCTTGAGGCCTGACGTAGAGTTCTTTGCTCTGACATGTGTCTGTTTCTCATCTATGACCCTAGATCCTTTGAATCAAGATTAACAGTTTCCTCAGACACAATCTGGCATAATAATATGTTCATTAGGCCAACAAAAGCTTGCCAGTACTTTATTATAACATAAATACACTATTAAGCTACACCCCATAAATGCCAGTTTGGTGCATTATGACCATGTGACCTCAGTGTTTCCGTGCACATTTGCTTCAATTGCACACTTGAACCACTTGAAATTAAACTATCACAGATTTCCTTTCCCACCCGCATATCTGCTTCTGTTACTCAGCTGTATGTTTATATCTGTAAAACATTCAAATCTCAGGGAGCTTCTGGAGATGACCTGTCGCCTTGCCAACACTTTAAAGAGTTATGGCATCCAGAAGGGAGAGCGGGTGGCCATCTACATGCCTGTGTCTCCTATGGCAGTAGCAGCCATGTTGGCCTGTGCCCGTATCGGTGCTGTACACACTGTGGTGTTTGCAGGGTTCAGCTCAGAGGCTCTTGCAGGCAGAATTCAGGATGGTGAGTAAAATAATGCTCTTTTGTCATAATGTAGTGAACTGTTTGTCTCAGCAGTTTTTACTAGAGTGGTACTACAAAATTGGTGCAAAAAATATTTATACAAAAAATGTATACAAAGTTTACACGATAATTCAAGCTGAGGTCACTTACACTGCTTATATTCCTCAGGGTACCCACTATTAAAAGTGATTTAGCAAGAACATGCTTTTATTTTTTTATAATTTTTGTAAAATAGTGACCCTGGACCACAAAACCTTAAACAACGTCTTAAGTCGCTTGGGTATATTTTTAGCAATAGCCAAAAAAAACATTGTATGGGCCAAAATTATCGATTTTTCTTTTATGCCAAAAATCATTAGGATATTAAGTAAAGATCATGTTCCATGAAGATATTTTGTAAATTTCTTACCTTAAATATATCAAAACTTAATTTTTGATTAGTAATATGCATCGCTAAGAACTTCATTTGGACAACTTTAAAGGCGATTTTCTCAGTATTTAGATTTTTTTGCACTGTCAGATTCCAGATTTTCAAATAGTTGTATCTCGGCCAAATATTGGTATTTGTATCTATCCTAACAAACCATACATCAATGGAAAGCTTATTTATTCAGCTTTCAGATGACGTATAAATCTCAATTTCAAAAAATTGACCCTTATGACTGGTTTTGTGGTCCAGGGTAACAATTGTGTTTGAAGCCATCTAAAAATACAGACGTTAGAGATGAGCAAAATCTTGTTTGAGAAAATGGTCAGTAATTGGTCAGTAACGTTTTAGGGTGGGCCTTATTAGCGAAGGGTCAGTTGCTTTCATTTCTGGTCTATTTAAAGGAAGCGTGAAATGGCACATTCACAACATATTTTAGGAGGATATTTAATTACAGAAATGTAGGGTTTATCAAATGTTAAATGATTAGTTAAAAGTGGTTTATATAGAAATAAATATATAGGTTTCTATAGAATTAGTTTAGTTTATATAACTACTGTTCAAAAGTTTGGGGTCAGTTTTTTTTTTTTTGCCCACCAATTTATTTTATTTATTTGCCTACTTTAATCGCATGTTTAATTATTTATATATGTATTTAAACAAGAATTTGTGTATTTATACACACATTTATTTATTTATTTGCATATTTATTTATTTATTTGTATATTTATTTATTTATTGTTTTTGCAGGTTTCGTCCTCCATATTAGTGGGTGTCTTCTGTAAATCAGGGAAAAATTTATTTATTTTTTGCTCAGAAAAACAAAAACAAAATTGCAATTAAATTAAACAGAAAACTTTTACATTTTTGGGGGGAAAAACAACAACAATTTAAAGCAGTATTACACTTATTGTTTTTATGCTTAAACTCTTTTTCATCTTAGACCCATGTATTTATATGATAGTATGCATTTTGAATTAGCTTTATATACAGTATATCATGTTTTCATATTAATTTGAGTAATTTTGTTATGTACTTGTCATTTTTATTAGTTTTTGTTTTTCAGTATTTCTGTTTAGCTTAAATAGAATATTTATTTAAGTTTGAGTAATTTTAGTATGTTAGCTTTGTCAGTCAGTATTTTCATCTAATATTTATATTTTAGTTACTATTTATTTTATTTCAATTAATGAAAATACTTTTAGTAGTCTCAGTTAACAATAACAGCAATGCAAGTTATTGTTCCAGTGGTATTGAGAGCAAATAGCACATTTTCCTAATGAATTCTGCTCACATAAGACTAGAATTGTTTATGCTCATTTCCCCTAGGTTTTCATTTAGATTAGGCCTACCTTTCAAGTCATATAATGCTGACCTAATCAAATGAAATATCAGTTTTTCATACTGTTCTTTATGATAGTGTGACAGATTAGAAATCCTGGCAATGCTGGGATTGACACGGTTAACATGTAATATGAGAGCACGCTACTGCAGAGTTTAGGGGGAATTCCTTCACATGCACTTTCTTATGGAGAACAAAGGCAGGTTTTGAGGGTCCTGTGATGGAATGTGCGTCCCCCTGCGCTCTAGTGCTTGAAATAAAGATGGAATATTCCTGACTGCGGTTCAGATCACTGCTGGTAACAGTAGGCTAAATATTTACAGGATCTACTGTACGCACTGTTACCAAAACACGAGAGTCAGCAGCCTGTTTCCTCTGATCTAGCCTGCACACTGAACCTTGAAAATGAGCTATTTCTGATCTTTTATTGCGGAGATGTGAAGATTAGTTTCCCAGTATCTCTTGTTCTAGGCCAGATAGGAATCATTTGAGGGTGTTTTGTGAAGAAGCAGTCAGATTGCACATTCAGTCATGTGTGTAAAGGACGACACTGTTAGCAGCGTACATGTACACGTCGCTTTCCTGCTTCCACGGGTGAACGGGAAGTTAAAAGACATCGATGCGCATTTAGTATGAAAGTGAAAGTGTTTTGTCCCTGATCTCACAGGCATATGGAGGAGATCAAGAAATGCTTGAGGCCTGACGTAGAGTTCTTTGCTCTGACATGTGTCTGTTTCTCATCTATGACCCTAGATCCTTTGAATCAAGATTAACAGTTTCCTCAGACACAATCTGGCATAATAATATGTTCATTAGGCCAACAAAAGCTTGCCAGTACTTTATTATAACATAAATACACTATTAAGCTACACCCCATAAATGCCAGTTTGGTGCATTATGACCATGTGACCTCAGTGTTTCCGTGCACATTTGCTTCAATTGCACACTTGAACCACTTGAAATTAAACTATCACAGATTTCCTTTCCCACCCGCATATCTGCTTCTGTTACTCAGCTGTATGTTTATATCTGTAAAACATTCAAATCTCAGGGAGCTTCTGGAGGCTCAACCCACGTCCTCGCCCCTCCCCACCCCCCAACTATTCGAATTTCCGTAGGCGGGAATTATTTTAATGATATTCTAATGGGCCACTTTATGATATCACAAAACTCGGAAAACAAATGCTGTAGTCCCTGTCGCCTTGCCAACACTTTAAAGAGTTATGGCATCCAGAAGGGAGAGCGGGTGGCCATCTACATGCCTGTGTCTCCTATGGCAGTAGCAGCCATGTTGGCCTGTGCCCGTATCGGTGCTGTACACACTGTGGTGTTTGCAGGGTTCAGCTCAGAGGCTCTTGCAGGCAGAATTCAGGATGGTGAGTAAAATAATGCTCTTTTGTCATAATGTAGTGAACTGTTTGTCTCAGCAGTTTTTACTAGAGTGGTACTACAAAATTGGTGCAAAAAATATTTATACAAAAAATGTATACAAAGTTTACACGATAATTCAAGCTGAGGTCACTTACACTGCTTATATTCCTCAGGGTACCCACTATTAAAAGTGATTTAGCAAGAACATGCTTTTATTTTTTTATAATTTTTGTAAAATAGTGACCCTGGACCACAAAACCTTAAACAACGTCTTAAGTCGCTTGGGTATATTTTTAGCAATAGCCAAAAAAAACATTGTATGGGCCAAAATTATCGATTTTTCTTTTATGCCAAAAATCATTAGGATATTAAGTAAAGATCATGTTCCATGAAGATATTTTGTAAATTTCTTACCTTAAATATATCAAAACTTAATTTTTGATTAGTAATATGCATCGCTAAGAACTTCATTTGGACAACTTTAAAGGCGATTTTCTCAGTATTTAGATTTTTTTGCACTGTCAGATTCCAGATTTTCAAATAGTTGTATCTCGGCCAAATATTGGTATTTGTATCTATCCTAACAAACCATACATCAATGGAAAGCTTATTTATTCAGCTTTCAGATGACGTATAAATCTCAATTTCAAAAAATTGACCCTTATGACTGGTTTTGTGGTCCAGGGTAACAATTGTGTTTGAAGCCATCTAAAAATACAGACGTTAGAGATGAGCAAAATCTTGTTTGAGAAAATGGTCAGTAATTGGTCAGTAACGTTTTAGGGTGGGCCTTATTAGCGAAGGGTCAGTTGCTTTCATTTCTGGTCTATTTAAAGGAAGCGTGAAATGGCACATTCACAACATATTTTAGGAGGATATTTAATTACAGAAATGTAGGGTTTATCAAATGTTAAATGATTAGTTAAAAGTGGTTTATATAGAAATAAATATATAGGTTTCTATAGAATTAGTTTAGTTTATATAACTACTGTTCAAAAGTTTGGGGTCAGTTTTTTTTTTTTTTGAAAGAAAGAAATATCATGTGACACTGAAGACTGGAGTAATGGCTCATGAAAAGTCAGATTTGACATAACAGGAATAAATTACATTTTAAAATATATAAAAATATAACTGTTCTTTTAAAAAAAATGTATAATACACTAGTAAACAGGATCAAAACCTTAAACCAAAATGTTTTCTAGTCTTAGGACAACTTTGATTAACTTTTTTTGTATGTTTTTTTCTATATTTAACAATTTTACTGTTTTTAACTGTATTTATATAGATTTCTATAGAATTGTAATGGTGATGTTAGTCAAGTCACTTCAGTGGCAGAGCAAGTTATTATAGTTTGGTGAAAGATTATGAAGACTTTTTATGTGTACTGATAAATTGTGTACAATAAGACTAAGCACATTAAAATTGTATTTAAAAAATAAATATGGTCAATTTAGTTTCTTGTTGACTATTAATCGTAACTACAAGGTTTAAAGTCCTCTGCTGGTTATTAAATTCTTATAAAGTTCTTGTATATTTTCCAGGACTGCTGAGCTCGACAAGAGTCAAGTGTGTTTCCATGTTGTGTTTTATACACACTAAATTAGGGAAAGCTAGCTACATAAACAAAAACCCTGTGCATTTTGGGATATGTGTGTGTACGTGATGCTCTGGACAGAGATAAGTTTCAGAGGGCGTTTGTTCTTAGAGAGGCCTTTCTTTATCTTATTTAATACAGCAGACACTGAGCAGATGTTTCTTTCTGATCTTATTATGAATAAATAACATCCAGTGACAGTGGTTCGGTTGAGACGGGTTTCTTAAAATAAAGTGAACTTATCAAATGCGTTCTTTAAAAACGACCTAAAATGAAGTGCGTTTACACATGCAGAGCAATCATGTCTAAATTTAGCTCTGAGTGGTAGCAAGCAGAGCTATTGTACATTGTCTGGTTAGTGTCTGTTTAATTGTTTCTCTCTCTTCCATTCACACAGCCCAGAGCAAGTTTGTCATCACATGCAACCAAGGTGTGAGGGGCGGCCGTATCTTCGATCTGAAGTCCACGGTGGATAAAGCAGTGAAGAGCTGTCCGTCTGTCCGGCATGTGTTTGTGGCCAAGAGAACTAACAATAGCGTGCCGATGGGCAAACTAGACATTTCATTAGATGAGGTAAACCACACAACAATGACCTTCTGCAGTGGACAGATTAGAAAGCCAAATTCACATTTTTACATTATTATTATTATTTGGGTTTTATTTACATTATTATACATCATTTACATTATTATTATTATTGGGTTTTATATACCTCTGCCAAGACCGGCAATAAGGATGATCTGCAACAAAGGAGAATAAGTAGGATATTAAAAGTGTTTACATTTGCCCAAGCATCAACTGTTTCCAAGTGTTTTATATCTGTGCAGCAAGCCACTTTCTGCTAGGTTTGGGTTTTTGCAAAGCTTTGTAATGGTTTGTGAAGTGGAGAAGGAATGTGTCCCTAATTTGTACCTAACTAGGGCACAAAACTAGGAGTATGGTTCTGTTTCTAGTTCATTTTTGAGTAGTTTGGTGCACAGCCCGCCTTGTTTTGTCTTGCCAGAATTGCCTGTGTTTACCTGTCTCTATAGTGATGTTCTCCCACTCTGTACAAGGGCAGGAATTTTTTTGTCTAGAATTGGTCATAGTGGTCACATGTCGGACAGTTTGGTAGTGTTCTATTTGTAGGGACAGTTCAAGGAAATACTAGATTACATGTGATAAAAAGAACAGAAAAAAATGGCTGTGCAAAAAAGCTCATCTGAACCTCAGTAAACTCTCCACATGCTGTTAAAATGGACTTTGGAGTTATGTTTTAAGATTAATGTTTTGGTTGCAGGGTAAATATCTCGTTTAATCTCATTATTTGCAGAAAACACATTAGTCTTCAACATTAACCGTGGCAAAACAAGCGGAAAATCCATTTAGACTAAACAAAGATTATTATTAAGTTACACAACAGATAAAAATAAAAGACAATAACAATGAAGTGAATAACTGAAAGTTAACATTTTTATACCTGCATGAAAGCCTGAAAATGGACAGTGACTGAACAGAAGCTCATATTATATATCCAGGTGATTGTTGAATCTATATTGCATTTGAGTGATTATTAATTAATTTCTGAAGAACACCAAAGACAATTCCTGAAGCTGTACAGTCACAGCTCTTTGCATTTTAACTGAACCATTAAAACGGCATAAAAAGTAGTTAAAATGTATTTTATTAGTATGCAATATATGATGTTTAATGTCATGCAACTACTTTTAAATGTATTAAATTAGAATTTTCTTTCACTCAGTAAATCAATTCCAAATGACTTCATTAGTATGATTGCTTTATAGCCTATATAGTATTTGTCAATTATACAGAAATACACAATAAAAACAGTAAAAAAAAAAAGAATAACATATGGTGCTGATAATGTAAATAAAATGCAGTGTACTTTTTCTGTCTGTGTCAGGTGATGGTGGGACAGTCTCCAGTGTGTGCTCCAGAGCCCATGGACAGCGAGGAGATGCTGTTCATGCTGTATACCTCAGGCAGTACGGGTAAACCCAAGGGCATCGTGCACACACAGGCCGGTTACCTGCTCTACGCTTCCCTCACACATCAGGTGTGTCTCTGTGCTTCTCTGATCACACAGAAGCTGTCACACACACACACACACACACAGCTCATTCTAATATGCTGGTTTGGTTATTTAAAATTTTTAATGGTAATAATATTGCACAGTATTACTATTTTTTACAGTAAAATTTATCAAATGTTGTCATTCTTTCAAAAATGCATTCCAGTCTTTTGACTGGTAGTATATATATTATTATGTATAGCAGTATGATTTGTCTGTTGTTGCAGTATGTGTTTGACTACACACCTGGAGATGTGTTTGGCTGTGTTGCTGACATCGGTTGGATTACGGGTCACAGTTATGTGGTGTACGGACCCCTGTGTAATGGAGCCACATCTGTTCTATTTGAGAGCACACCTGTTTACCCCAATCCAGGTGAATATCAAGAGAAATGATCAATACTAATGAACCATGCAGTATATATAATGCACACACTCTGTCTCTTTTTTCAGTTTCAATTTCAGTTTTGGTTTAGCGGTTTATCGGCATGATAAATGATTTGCATTTGTATTGCCAAAGCATTGCAGCTTATCTGCAGACAATAAAAGCAATTTAATTAAATTGAAATTGAAAAAAAACCCAAAACATTTCAAATGCATCACATCCTGTTTAATTCTCTTTTTAGTGGAGTGTTTTAGAGACACCGCTATTCAGTCCTGAAGTTTAGTAGTTGTGTCGGTCTTGTTCCTCCTCTCATCCATCCTGATAGAGGTGATGACCCCTCTAGATCATGTCAGATAGTGTTACTGTCCCTCCCAGCCCTTCAAAGTGAATCAACTTCTTTTGTTCAGTTCTCAGATAAAATCATGTGACACATTAACCTGTACAGCGAGTCTTATCTGCCTTTATGAGTGTATTTTAATGGAAATGAGCCTTCATGAGTGGCTGTAAAGCAGTGTGACCTCTACAGGAAACATTTCCACTGATGTTCCCTTAATAACCAACCTGGTTTTCAAAAGCTGGTATCAATTAGGAAATGTTTTTGTGTAACGTTTGTAGTCATATTTGACTGTTTATGTTCATATTTATGCTTTAAAAATTTTTGTAGTTTCATAAGGTATATGTTCTGTTTAAGTGCTGTCTCTGGTTGTAAATCAGACTCTTCATTATCTTTGTCTTAACTGTTAGAATATGTTTTGTTTTTAGGTCGTTACTGGGAGACAGTTCAGAGGTTAAGAATAAATCAGTTTTATGGAGCTCCTACTGCCATCAGATTACTTCTGAAAGAGGAGGAAAACTGGGTGAAGAAATATGACAGGTCATCACTGAAGACACTCGCATCTGGTGAGACTACAGAGGTTTAGTAAATAAATGAATACAAATAAATATAGTACAGCTATTGTAATATATGTTTTTAGAGGTATAATATATTATATTTTTGGTATAGTACACTACCATTGAAAAGTTTGGGGTAAGTTAGATTAAAAAAACACTTTCATTTGTAAGGATGCATTAAATTGATCAAAAGTGATAAAGACATTTATAATGTCACAAAAAAATTCTATTTGCTGTTCTTTTTAACTTTGTATTCATCAAAGAATCCCAAAAAATGTATTATGGTTACTTACCACAAAAAAATTAAGCATCACAACTGTTTTTAAAATTGATAATAATAAGAAATATTTCTTGAGCATCAAATCAGCATATTCAAATGATTTCTGAATGATCATGTGACACTGAAGAAGACTGCAGTAACGGCTGCTGAAAATTCTGCTTTGCCAACACAGGAATAAATTGCAGTTTGTTTAAATTGTAATATTTCACATTTTCGATCAAATAAATGCAGGCTTGGTGAGTATAAGATACTTTTGTGATAACAACCACACACTTTTGAAGGGTAGTGTATATTAAACACATTCCCATTTAGTCTACAATGGCCTACTTTATTACTTTCACTATCCTTAGTTTTTCCACACATCAAACAAAACAAAAAAAAAACTGACCTGTTATCAAATACATTGTTTCAATGTGAATTGTATCAACTGTGTGTGAAAGTCTGTGTGTCTTTTTAGCAATGTATTACGACTTAACCCCAGGTTGCTTCGTGGGGACTGTTTCTGTCTCAAGAGGGATAAGTGCATTGCAAGGGCACAATGGCGAAGGGGAACTAATCAGCTCTTCAGTGTAAGGGTCACCCTTTTCAGGTTTTGAACTGAAGACATTTGTGTTACCAGTCCAGATATTGTATTTCTGCCACCCTGGTATAGTCAGCTCTGCATGGGAGAGAGTTCAGCAACGGTTAAAATTTAGCCTGCTGGATGATTTTTAATTAGTCTAGTCACAGCCTTTGAGATCAACAATGGAAAATCTGACTTTGTGCCAAAAATCAAGGACACTAGATTGTATGCGCAGTCAGTCTGGGTTTTGTTTGTCCCTTTAGTAGGCCTACCTGTCAGTTACACTTGAAAAGATAGTGCTAAGATTTCCTTGAATTGCCATGTCACTCAATCATATCAACTTAGAGACAAGTTTTTAAGTGCAGTGTTTTGGTCGATGCATTTGTCTATAATGACCATGTGAATGTGTGATCTGTTGGCAGTTGGAGAGCCCATTAATCACGAGGCATGGGAATGGTTCCATAATGTGGTCGGGGATGGACGGTGCCCTCTGGTGGACACATGGTGGCAGACAGGTAAAATGCACTCTTCAAACGACTGTCAATTGCTGCATCTGTTCTTGTCTGTATATCGTACCCTTAATCCTTAGACTGGCAGCACTGATGGGATGATTTACACCATGTGTGACGTTATTCTGAAATAAATAGATAATTCACCAGGCTCTCTCTCTTCAGAAACTGGCGGTGTGTGTATCGCTCCACTCCCAGCTGAACCGGGAGCAGAGATCCGGCCTGCCATGGCCATGAGACCCTTTTTTGGCATCCAGCCGGCACTACTCGGGGAGAAGGGGATCTTTACTTGTTTATTTGTGTCCTGACTCACTGCTTGGTCACTTGTTTTTAAGGAACATGGGGTGCATTTATAGCTGGTTAAATTCTTCAACAACACAATAATATAGAAACATGTCCACCTCAAAGTAAAAAATGTCAAATGTAATTGTAAGCCACACAAAAAGTCGAAAGTGTCAGATATGAAGTGACAATGTGAGATATAAAGTGAAAATTGCAAGAAATAAAGTAGCGATTGTGAGATATAGTTGTAATCTGAAATAAAAAGTGACAGTTGTGAGATCAATTCACAATTGTGAGATATAAAGCCCCAGGTGTAAGGTATAGTAATATTCTGAAATATAAAGTTATAATAGCAAAAAAAGTCATAATTGTGAGGAATGAAGTTGCAGTTGTGAGATATCATAATAATCTAAAATATAAAGTTAAAATTGTAAAATAAAAATTCATAATTGTGGAAAATAAAGTTGCAATTGTAAGATATAGTCATAATCTGAAATAAAGTTACAATTGTAAAATAAAAGTCATAATTATTAGAAATAAAAGCACAACCATGAGATGTAGTCATCTGAAATAAAAAGTCATAATTATATGAGATGTGAGATATATAGCTGCAATTATAAGAAATAAATCACAATCGTGAGATATAGTTAAAATATGAAAAAATGAAATAAAAAGACATGATTGTGAGATATAAAGCCCCATTTGCAAGAAATAGTCATAATTGTGAAATATAGTCATAATCTATTAAATTAAAAAGTCACAATCACAAAAAAGTGACCGTTGTGAGATACAGAGGCATAATGTAAAACACAAACTCACACTGTAAGATGTCAATTATGACAAATAAAGTCACAGTTGTTATATGTAACGTCCAAGTGTGATATATAACGTTACAGTCATGAAACAAAGTCACATTGTGAAATAAAGTCAATTATGACAAATTAGTTCTAATTAGCTCTTTACTTCCTAGTTTTTCTAGTGTAGCTAACAACCGTTCTAGATAATTGCTAGCAGACTGTCCTTATCAGACCTAAACATGGGTTATATTTGTCTTTTGCTCCATGCGTCCAGCCTCTCCTGCTGCGATTAAAGAAAGCTTTGTGTTACAGACAGTGATGAACTTTGAGCCCTCAAATTCTCTACTGCATCTGGAAAAAAAAAAAGAGTAATAATGCATGCTGGAGCATGTCCAATCTCCTCTGAGGCGCTCTTTTGTTATGCTCTGGGGCTATTCAGAGAGATTTTCACCCCCTCCTATTAAGATCAACCCAGGAGAGACAGGACCTCTCAGTGCACATGTTTTTAGTTATGTAGAATAATCAATTTTGCTTCATCAACAGGGACAGATAATAACGGGAAATGATGTCAGTGGAGCTCTGTGCATCAGCCAGCCTTGGCCTGGAATGGCCAGAACCATATTTGGAGACCACCAGAGATTCGTGGATGCATATTTCAAACCGTACCAAGGTGAGCAAGACCCCAGAGGCTCTTGAAGCTCCTTCTTGCTATGAAAGTTATTAAAAAGAAAAGTTTGGATACTTGTTGAATTATTCAACTGTTCTTTTTGACTTCGACTTCAAAGCGAGGGCATGAGAGGAATGTTAGCGAGTCCTAGCTGGGAAAATATCAAAAAAATCTGTTTGGATTTTTCAAACATGCCTTATTTTGTTGTAGATTGCACTCGCAATAACTCTATTTACATTTTTACTTCATAAAAAGTTAAAAATCAAAGTTCACATGATAACAATCAGAGGTATAAGCTGTTATTAAGGTGTTAACTGTCATAGGTCAGTATTTTACGGGTGATGGGGCGTACCGCACTGAAGACGGTTACTACCAGATCACAGGACGAATGGATGATGTCATTAATATCAGTGGGCATCGGCTGGGCACAGCTGAGATAGAAGATGCACTGGTGAGACCCTAAGTTCATTTATCACAAGCAGCATAATTCAGTATTCTTGAGGCCAGCACCTTCTTTCAAATCATTTGAATACCCAACATTACAATAATTGGGCAAATTAATCAGACCTTTTTCCAAATGTGGAAAAAACTTGTTTTGTTCTATAGAGAGCTGTGCAAATACACTACTGTTTAAAAGTTAGGGGTCAGTACGGGTTTTTTTTTATTCAATTCAGAAATGACTATATACATTTATAATGTTGAAAAAGATTTCTATTTCAAATAGTGCTGTCAAAAAGTTTGTGTTTACATAATAAATATTGGTCTATATATGAAGAGTTCATTTGCAAAAACCGATAACTCAATAGAATCAGTAATATCAATCAAACTGCAGTTGGGTTGTTTTGATTAAGTAATAATAACTTAAACAAATACAGGTCATTTAAAAAATTAAAGTTCATTGAAAGTATGTTTTTTTTTTTTAAAAGCAGATAACTCCACATTTCATGTTTTAAAAACACTCGTTTAATCTTTGTAATCTCCTCAGATGACAATGTAGATGCCTGACGTTGTTGTTGTTGTGATCATAAACTGTATAGATGTGATTACACGCAATACACAGAACTTTTCCCTCACCATTGTAACGCGCTGCTTTTGCAAGGTTCCGTGAAAACGTTTCAGCTTTTATTTTCCTTCACAACCTGATGAAAATATCAAAGATTCATCAAGTTCGTCGAAATTATCCATCCTCGATCACTTTTAGTCAGCTCTGACGAAACTCCTCTAAGCTAGCACATCTTTTCAGAGTGAAAGTAGCCTTGTCACCTGACCAGAATACAGCACGCTGATTCGCTAAAATGGACTTATCGGCTTCTGTTCACAAACAACAAGGGCGCTTGTCGGCTTCTGCAGTAAAACGTGAACTCGCGATGCCTTGAAAGTGGACAAACCCGGCTTTTTTGACAAAATGTGTTTAGGGTTCAGATAGCGCTATATGTGGAGAATAATGCACGGCAATCAGCCCATTTTTTTTTAAGTGCCGTTTATCGTTTTTTGCAAATTAACTCTCCATATGGTCAGTATATATTTTGAAAATATTTACATGCATTTACATGTATAAATTTATATTCTTATAATTTATATTACATATATATTACATATAAATATATTTAATATATAAACAACATTTCTTAAATATATACATGTAGGTGTATGTATTTATATACATAACAAATATACACAGTACAAACACATTAAGTAAACAAACTTATTTTGGATGCGCTTAATCGTTTGACAGCACTATTTCTTAAATATATACATGCATGAGTGTATTTATATTTACATACATATACACAGTACAAACACATTATGTAAACAAACCTATTTTGGATGCGATTAATTGTGATTAATCATTTGACAGCACTCACAGCACTCTTATGTAATATTTTATGCATGTAATCGTTTGACAGCACTATTTCTTAAATATATACATGTAATACATGTATGATATATTCATATAAATATACACAGTACACACATACATATTATGTAAACAAACTTTTATTTTGGATACGATTAATTAATTTGACAGCACTAATTTCAAATAGATGCTGTTCTTTTGAACTTTCTATTTATCAAAGAATCATGTATAAAAAGTATTAAGCAGCACTACTATTTTTTACATTAATAATAATAAGAAATGTTATAATGATACTATATAAAATATGTTTAAATAGTAATATTTTGAAATATTATTACAATTCAAAACCGCTGTTTACCGTTTTCCATTTTTTTGGATCAAACAAATGCAGCCTGGGTGAGCATAAGAAACTTTTTTTCTAAATATATTAAAAATTTGTTTTATAGCAAAAGCAGATAACTCCAACAGTCGTTTTTTGGAAAAAGCAGATAACTCCACATTTCATGTTTTAAAAACACTCGTTTAATCTTTGTAATCTCCTCAGATGACAATGTAGATGCCTGACGTTGTTGTTGTTGTGATCATAAACTGTATAGATGTGATTACACGCAATACACAGAACTTTTCCCTCACCATTGTAACGCGCTGCTTTTGCAAGGTTCCGTGAAAACGTTTCAGCTTTTATTTTCCTTCACAACCTGATGAAAATATCAAAGATTCATCAAGTTCGTCGAAATTATCCATCCTCGATCACTTTTAGTCAGCTCTGACGAAACTCCTCTAAGCTAGCACATCTTTTCAGAGTGAAAGTAGCCTTGTCACCTGACCAGAATACAGCACGCTGATTCGCTAAAATGGACTTATCGGCTTCTGTTCACAAACAACAAGGGCGCTTGTCGGCTTCTGCAGTAAAACGTGAACTCGCGATGCCTTGAAAGTGGACAAACCCGGCTTTTTTGACAAAACGTGTTTAGGGTTCTTATCGCACTATATGTGGAGAATAATAATGCACGGCAATTAGCTCATTTTTTTGAAAGTGGCGTTTATCGTTTTTTGCAAATGAACTCTTCGTATATATGTGTGTATGTGTGTACTGTGTATATTTATATGTATATATAAATACACACATACAGTATATATTTTGAAAATATTTACATGCATTTACATGTATAAATTTATATTCTTATAATTTATATTACATATATATTACATATAAATATATTTAATATATAAACAACATTTCTTAAATATATACATGTAGGTGTATGTATTTATATACATAACAAATATACACAGTACAAACACATTAAGTAAACAAACTTATTTTGGATGCGCTTAATCGTTTGACAGCACTATTTCTTAAATATATACATGCATGAGTGTATTTATATTTACATACATATACACAGTACAAACACATTATGTAAACAAACCTATTTTGGATGCGATTAATTGTGATTAATCATTTGACAGCACTCTTAAGAAATATATGTAATATTTTATGCATGTAATCGTTTGACAGCACTATTTCTTAAATATATACATGTATGTGTGTATTTATATATTCATATAAATATACACAGTACACACATACATATTATGTAAACAAACTTTTATTTTGGATACGATTAATTAATTTGACAGCACTAATTTCAAATAGATGCTGTTCTTTTGAACTTTCTATTTATCAAAGAATCATGTATAAAAAGTATTAAGCAGCACTACTATTTTTTACATTAATAATAATAAGAAATGTTATAATGATACTATATAAAATATGTTTAAATAGTAATATTTTGAAATATTATTACAATTCAAAACCGCTGTTTACCGTTTTCCATTTTTTTGGATCAAACAAATGCAGCCTGGGTGAGCATAAGAAACTTTTTTTCTAAAACATTCAAATATCTTACTGACCACAAACTTTTGAATGTTAGTGTAGAATCAAACTTTCGGTTGACTGTGTGCGTTTCTCTGTTATCAGGATGAACATCCAGATGTTCCTGAGACCGCAGTGATCGGAATTCCCCATGAGATCAAAGGAGAAGGTAAGACCCCTGACAAGCCCTCCATTTGTTCTTCATCTCACCTTTTTCATTCATGAGCCATCTGGAACACGCCCAGCAACCAGAGACCTTTTGACCCCTTCCGATGTGTGCTTTACAACACCCTTGTTCATTGTGAAAACAACGTAAAATAATAGAGCCATAATTGAGCGTCACAAAATCAGTCATTCAGATTTCACTTTGCCAAATGTTTACATGTCTCTCACTTTCTTTTCCTGTCTTTCTCTTTCACCAGTTCCATTTGCGTTTGTGGTTTTAAAAGAATCTGCTACTGAGAACCAGCGTGCTGTTGTGGAAGACCTGAGACACCTAGTGGCTACCAAAATAGCTAAATATGCTGTCCCAGATCATTTCCTGGTAAAATCGTTGACACTTTTTATTGAATCTTGTTGTACAGTGTCAACTCTTGATCTATATTATTCTTATATCATTTACAAAGAAGTATTATGACTGATCACAGGATTTTTTTGTTTTAAAATCACTGTCGGTGCAGATCTGCCAGCTGTGAAAGCATCTCTTCTGTCTTCTTTAAGGTTGTGAAGCGACTTCCTAAAACACGCTCTGGAAAAATCATGAGGAGAATCTTGCGGAAGGTCGCCATGCAGGACACGAGCAACCTGGGGGACGTCTCCACGCTGGACGACCCCTCTGTCGTTACAGAGATCATTGAGGCTCATAAATGCTACAGAAGTCATGCAGCTAAGAAGTAGAAAAAGAGATTCTACTTGGGATGTTGCAACGTTTATTTTGAGGAACTATGAATACAAAACTGATGACAGGAAATCATGTAAATGTGAGTGTACCATGTGTTAGGAACACCGAAGGCATAAATTGCAGGTTAAATGCTCTCATATGTAGTAAAACTCGCTCATGAATCCCACCTGAACTGGATATTAGCCCCTCCGTAAGACTGTTAGGTGTCATTTGAGGTTTGTACAACTTGGACAAACCTCTTTTAAAACATTAATTATGAAGCATTTTGCACCGTGTTCTTCCTGTAGCCAGAGACTAGGTGAGATTTGCTTTGTAACATCAGTATTTTTTGCAATGCTTTTATTTTTAAGGTGCTCAATCAGTCTGTGTTCTTTTTTCTTCTTTGAATTCTCCTTTTATGCCTTAATTTCCTCATGTTTATGACAAGATGAACATGATATGACTGGGGTTAATTTTTTTATCAATATCACAATATTATTATGAATTGATGCTATTATATTGTATATGATTTGCATATTATTAAGTGTAAGTCTACATGTTTCCATCCAATTCTTACCATTTTCTTAGAATAAAAAAATCTATTTTGAACATTAAACAATTTTTTAAATATAATTTTGCCCGGCTTTGTGTTTTTTCTATCTATCTATCTATCTAGCCTCATGTTGTCTTACCGACTGCGAAATGTTTTCACACATTTGGCTTTTCAAGGTTCTCCTGTATCATTTTGTTATTAGTTTACAATAGTAACCAGTTTGTATTTTGACTGGAATTATAGTTACGATGATAAATGCTACTCTGCTACTTTTGTGAATGCTAACTAGCTACTTCCGACAAGAGTAAGACACACTACTACCGTATCTCAAAGACTTATGAAAACCGGATCGCTTATTGATAGCACTTTGATTCACCCAATCAAATACAATCGTTGGTCAATGAACGTTCACACGAACGGTGGCTTCACAATAGCGCCATCTCCTGGTGAGACACGAAACGTTGCACAGTGTCTCGTTGCGTTAGATGTAATGTGCTCGAATTTCAAATATATTGCCTAAATTATTACTTAAAGAAATCAAACGTTGTACATTAGTTTCGCAGAAAGTCTCAGAAATGTGACATTTCATATTTTTACTTTGAAAATAATCTGTTACATTACATAATGCCAGGTTCTTGATACACCGTAATAAAATTTTAAAAACGTATTTACCAATGCTTGTTTGCTTGTTGTGTTGCGTTCATTACTATTACATTACTATTACAGTCAGCTGCAGTAATATCAAAATTATTTTCATTCAAGACCTGTCCGACCCACTGGTCCGACCTCCCCATGAAACCCCGCCCACAAGTTGCAGTTGTCCTCCAATTAGAACGCGCCTTCTTATTAATTTCATCCAATCGGACCTACGTTTGCTACACGGACGTTCAGTGCGTGCATCTCTGATTGGTCAAGCGGCGTTCTGGTGCGACGCTAGGCTTTACGCCGACGTTGGGGGCGGAGAAGGAGGGGCGACACTAATGGCGCATCGCAGTCCGACCGATCCAGCTCTCCACAAATAAACAACAGCAGTACTTCACGATCTGGCCTAATTTGTGCTTTTCACAGTTGCACCGCGCTGCAGCCGCGTTTTGCGCTTTTGCTCATTGAGCAGATCACGTGGGCTTCCTTTTAGCGGCTGTTCGGAGCACAGAGGCCCAGAGGAAAGACGGCGGCTCGGTGAGTGTGCAAACATGTAACCATCTGTTAAATGAACAATGTTTCTGTTCGTAATGTTAGTCATTAAAGGGTTAGTTCACTCCGAATTACACATTCTGTCATCACGTACTCACCCCTGTATTGCTTTAAACCTGCGTGACTTTATTTCGTTCGTGGAACACAAAAGGAGATGTTAGGCAGAATGTTAGGGTCTGACAGCCTCAGTCACCATTGACTTTCAGTGTATCTTTTTCCATACAAGTAAAGTGAATGGTGACTGAGGTGTCATTATGTTGTCAATCTGTCTCAAATCTTTTGTGTTTTTCTGAAAAAAGTCTTGCAAGTTTGAAACAGCGTAGGGGTGAGTAATTAATGAGAATTTTTAAATATTTCGTGAACTATCCGTATAATGGTTTCAGAAACATGTTGTTGAATAAAGAAGCTGTGCGCCAGAAATATTACCCCTCAGTCTTTGTTTGTTTCTTTTTATTTTTTACACCGTCTTTAGGCTTTTTACTATGGTAACCCTGTAAAGCCTGATGAAATAATAGTGAGAAATAGAACAGTTTATTCAACCTTGAAACAAAATATTAAAATCTAAAAGTTTTGCATATGTGTTTTATGTTTTGTATCATATTTGGTGCATCAGGCTTTTATTGACCATATAGTGAGAAGTCATACTCGAAAGAGATGCAAACTGAAGGAAAATGTGCAATTTGGTGCAGATGTTATTTATATGGAGAAAGAGTTAGATAAAATTCTAATAATGTCAAATGTAAATCATTTTTATAAAAGTATAACTATGTACGTACATAAAATGCATATAAATATCAGTCGTCACACTGCATCTCCTAATAACATGTTTAAGTAAGACAATATATTCTTAGTTTTATGATAAAAAATAAACATTCCTCAAAAGCCTGTTGTATCAATGTACTGATTCTTACATTTAAACATGATTAAAAATATATAATCTAACAAAAAATATAAATATAATAATTGATGTGTAATCAAGTAAGCCTAGTAAGTTATTGTTAAGTCAAGTAAGTTGTTGTTACGTTTACTTTATAAAAAATCATTGAAGGTTTTACAGCACATATGCACATGTATCATAACCTGAAGACATTTACAAAAAAAAAAATATATAAAAACGAATGAACTCAATCAAAGGGCTGAAGGCATGTGGTAGATTGTGTACAACAGGTTTTTCAGCAAAGTTTTGATCATGTTGATAATTTAGAGGACTTAGAAATGTATGTATCAAATATGATACAGTAGGCTCTATTGGGTTAAATTGAATGTATTATTGCATATTTATCTGTTTCAGTTCCATTGTAGCATTTAAAACAAGGTGCGATATGCACAAATCTTCTGTTTGCTCCTACATGCTGAGATATTGACATAACCTTTAATTCTTCCATGTCTTCTGTTTCCCTGTAGAGAATATGTAACAAACGTCAACATGACGTCCAGATTTAGTAAAACATATACGCGTAAGGGAGGAGAGGCCAGCTCGAAGTTTGATGAGGTGTTTTCTAATAAGAAAGCTACGCTTAGCACCAAATGGGGAGAGACCACCTATAAGGCACAGTTGGGGGTCAAACGGCCCTTGTTCAAGCCAGAGGTTCCTGAGCTGACTAAACGACCCCGCTTTGATGATGATGACAGCTCAGAGGACCCGTTTGGCTTTGATAGCGACGATGAGTCCAAAACTGTCACATCGAGAGATACTCCACAATCTGACACGGGCTCAGATGCAGCAGGATCCGGGAACAAGCAGTTGAAGACCCAGGCAGAAAAGCCCAGTCAGGGTCCAGCGGTGACCGCCGTGGGTACTTCCACCTTGGGAAGCAGCCAGAACGTCAGCACCAGGGTGGTTGGTATGAATAGCCCAGGTAGGAAATCAAACAATCAACAAAGTTTGTTTGTGGAACACACTGTTCATCTAGAAACATGTTAATTACCTGAGACAGATCTTAAAGGGATAGTTCACCAAAAAATGAAAATTCGGTCTTTATTTACTCACCCTCATGCTGTTCCAAACCTGTATGGCTTTCACAGTCATTGCGTTCCACTCTGAAGGGCTCAATTAAACCTGTGCAAAGAATCTTGAGAGTAAAGTGTCCTTCAATTATACCCTTCGAAATTCTTAATTCTGAAGAGCCCTTTGAAGTGGCCAGTTTTAAGCACTTCGGTTTGGAACGACCCCTTAATATGGCGGCCACGATTGTTGCTATCACAAAATGATAGCAGTTTTGTATTTTGGCTTTAAGACTTTCGAAACACTAAGATATTTTTAATATTGTCATCATTTATTTCCATCCATTTGAAAGTCTGCAAATCAAACACCTTAATCACATTATTACCGTCGTGTAGGACTTTTTGTTGCAAATACAAGAGCTTCAACACCATCGTCGTCTGTATGTACGTTCTAATAATTAACTGCACTTGAAGCTTTCATAAACTTAAAAATGAAACACCCAAAACTGTACATGGCATCATCACGAAGACAAACTAGATGTTTATACGTGAAAGGGGACGTCAGATGGTGTCACGTGGGGACGTAATGACGTGTGCTATTAATCAAACTATATTCTATAACATGTAAAATGGGAACATGAAAGGAATATTCTAAAAGCAACTCATGTAAACACCATAATCATAATATTGGCTTATTTAGAATAATGTAAATAATTAGATTACTGATGTCCATGTATACGTAGTCAGTGAGTGTGTCTGTAAAATAATAATCACATTATGGCTTTTGCAGTTTCTTTTAACTCCCGGATAGTCATCATTATCATGCAAGAAATTATATCATGACACAATTGTTATTATTGTGCCTGTGCCATTGTTCTAATAAGCTCAAGCACTTGGCTTTGGAGTAATTTAGGGTGCTTTATTAGTCTTACTACGGGATACTGAATATGACCTAGATCACTTCAGTCAGACCCATATTATGATGTCTGAGTCATTATGATGACCTCACACCATTGTGCATCGGTGGGGTGAAGTCACTGTGTCTTTCTGCAGCAGGTTATACTGGTTTTATTCAATGCTGAGAATAGCAGTAGCACTGCTGAAGTCTTCGCTCTGTAGTCGAGGTGCTCGTGTAAGCACACTAGCATGGACTCTAGGGCTCAGCAGGATATTTCAAACCTATGCAGTTTCATACTTTCCCTCGGCTCTTTAGCAAGGCTAATTACAACCATTAGAGGAGCAGTGAAACAAGGACTCAGGTTGTGATAACCCTCTAAAGGATCATAAAACTTCTAATAGTAATAATTATATCTACATCCAATTTTTGGGTTTGAAGGAAATGTGCTCAACCTTTTGACGATCCAAACATGTATGACTTTATTTCTTCTGTGGAGCACAAAAGAAGATATTTTGAAGATTGTGCTGGTCGCTCTTTTGTAGCTGTAGCTGTCAAGCTTCTAAAAGAATGCAAAAGCACCATAAAACCATCATAAAATGATCCATATCATCAATGTGCTATATCCTAAGTCTTCTAAAGTCATTGTTCACTAAAAACCTTTTTTTCCCCCCTTAATGGATTTTGAAAAGTAGTGATGTCTGATTTGTGAACTAGTTGTTCTTTTAGGTCTTATCTTTTCAATGAATTGATTGATCCAGTTTACAAACCGCTGAATGATTTATTCACAATCCAGTTCTCGAACTCTCACTTTGTTCAACAGAAGAACAAAATTAATACGGGTTTGTAACAATGTGAGGGTGAATAAATTATGACAGAATTTCAATTTTTGTGTAAACTATCCCTTTATAAATTCAGGGTTGTCACATTTGTTTTTTGGTGCTATTTTATATAATATAATTTTTTTATATTGCTATAGTTTAGACAGTGCTATTTTATATAATATATTTTAGATAATGTTATATAGGATATATTTCAACAATAACATTTTTTGTAATTTGCATTTTTTATATTGCTGTTATTTTTATTTAAACAATACTATTTTAATTTATTTTATAATTCTATAGTATCTATTTAAACTGCTCATTTTATTATGTTTATATTAAGACAGCACAGTTTTATTAAATATTTATATTGTTTATATTAAAAATACTGTTTTATCTAACATTGTGGTTTTATTTGATGTAGTATGTTATAGTATTCAAACAATGCAATTTATTTTATATAATATTATGTATTTTTTACATCGCTATAGTTTATATTCAGAAAAGACTATTTAATATATTTGTGTTTTCAAGTTGTGTTTTGATGTTCAGCTATTTTTTTAATTGCATTTTTCACAACTAACCAACACTTTATTAATCGCACAACTTCAATTTCTTACTTTTTTTTTTTTCTTCTCTTTATTTTATTTTTTTAGCTGTAGCTACAACATCTCCAGCCTCATCACATGTCACTGGCACTGTAGGAGCCTGGAGCAGATCCAGTGTCACAGTAAGCAAACCAGTCTCCCAGATCTCCAGCTTAAAAACCCACAGTAGAAACATCTCCGTTGAGTGGGACCCTTTCGGGGAGGACTCTCCTCCAGGGGCCGGTGAGGGGAGTTCTACACAGGCTGGAAACTCTTCTGATGGGCTCAAAAGCTCAGAACAGTGCCCCGCTGAACCTGAACCTCCAGTGGAACCTGTGGACTTTGAGCAGCTTCCGCTTCTCAAACCATCCAGCGACAGAGTGTACCGACGGCCACAGAATAAAGGGACGGATAGTTCTGGAGCCGGCGACGTGCCGGTTCCTGCTGTGAGTTCAACACCAGCCTCTGCGCTGGTGAAGAGCACCACTGCAGGGGTCGCTGGGAGTTCTGAAGTCAAGCCTGCAGGTCGGGGCCGGGTGAGGGACTACACGGTTCTTCACCCGTCCTGTGTGTCTGTGTGTAACGTGACCATCCAGGACTCAATGGAAAGGAGCGTGGATGATTTTGTCAGCCCAGTACAAGCTGACATCGGAGAGGCGGGAACTTTCAGGAGGAAAACAGACACCCAACCTTCCAAGCCTACTAGGTATAATATAAACATACTCTCTTGATTTTTCCACACATTTTTAATTTGCTTTTAGAAGACTAGCATGTTGTCATCTGGATTTCCCTTTTCATACTCCCTTTATAATTTCTTTTTTTTAGGTTCAGAACCACTCAGAGTAAAAGTAAAAAGGAGACAAAACTGGAGTTTTTTGGCTTTGAGGAGAATGAGGCTCAGGACACGGATGGAGACGCCATTGCATCCGGCAGCACCAGCTACAAGATCAAATACTTTGGTTTTGACGATCTGAGTGAGAGCGATAGTGAGGGTGAGGACGACTCGGCAGCTAAGGAGAGGAGGAAGAATAAGAAAGCAGTGACGGAAGCTTTGGCAGCCAGCGTGGGCAGTCCCCAGATCAACGACTCACAGGAGAGTCAACAGAGTCAAAGCAGCCTAAGCACAGGTACTCACAAGCACACTTCTTCAGTAATGCACGAATTCATCATTTCATTAGAGCATGATGGGAAATTTCAAATATAATTATGGATAATGATTATTTGTAGAGCGATCTCTGAATTCATGATGTCCCTTTTTTTTTTTTTTAATCTGTTTTCAGATTCTCAGGAGTCGCTGGATGAGACAGGTGCTACAGGCTCACAGAAGGAACGACATGGAAAGCAAAGCGACAAGTCAAAGGAGATCGGACGCAAGATCTTCAGCGGGCCAAAAAAAGTATAGCTAAAAAAGCTTTAGCAGAAACAGAGTAACTTAAAAAGTTACATTTGAGTTTTTAACATAACAAAATTGTGTTTTTGTTTTTTTTGTGTTTAATACAGTCTCCTGCTAAAGCCGTATATAACGCGCGTCACTGGAATCAACCCGAGCCAGAGGAAGTGCCTCCTTCTGCTTCCTCTCATACTGTGGCTGTACCTGTACGTAAAGTACTCGATTCACAACCTCTGAACTTAATACACTAAAATTTCCTCTGCCTTTGCACACCTTAATGTTGTTGTTGTTGTTTTTCTTGCAGAAGGCCAGTGTGTCCAGCAGCAGCAAAGACACAAACTCCCATAAAGATGATGGAGTGTTTAAAGCCCCTCCACCTCCTCCTAAAGTCATTAAGTCTGTCACTATCCCCTCTGAGCCATACCAGGACATCGTCACTGCACTAAAATGCAGGAAGGAGCACAAGGAGGTGAGCACTGCACTCTTGGAAATAATGTTAAAGATTCTTTTTGAAATGTGTCCACTTATGTGTCCATGTTATTTTAGTATTATTTATGTACTATTATAGTAGAAGTTTTATATTTTTAATTTGTTTTATTAATTTTGTTTGCTTTTGTCATTTTTATTAGTTTTATTTTTAATATTTCTATTGATCTTTTTATAGATTTTTATTTTACTCAAGTTCTAGTAATTTTAGTACTTCTAAAAGTCTTAAACTTATTTTATTTCATTTAGTTGTCAAGCAACATTTCTCATTTTCATTTAAATTTTTATCTTTGTCAATTAACAAGAACTCTTTTTTTTAGGTTTAGATAACAATAACACTGACTTAGGGCTGGGCGATTTGGCCAAAAATTTTAATCTCGATTTTTTTTTTTCAGAACGTTTGACCGATTCTTGATTTTGTATTTTTTTTTACGATTTTTAACTAGTCAACTTGAAAATGTTGAAAAAACTACAACAGGATTCAAGTAACTTTTTCTTTATTAACACTCTAGTTAAAGAAAATTCTATTCCAAGTGCACCACACATAAAGTTGTCAACATGATGTAAATGTTAAAGGGGTCATATGATGCGATTTCAATTTTTCCTTTCTCTTTGGAGTGTTACATTGTGAAAGCGAAACTACTTTGTTTGGCCTTCCAAAAGAGGACGATATCGCTTCGTCATGCCTGGAGCTGATCCGTGCTGGTCGCTGAGGAAATACTTCAACTTCGCGCTGTCGATCGCCAGATCGGCTTTCACAGTGGACGAAGCAGAGTCCAGCCCGGGGTCGTCACATGTGGTTGCCGCAGGCATCACAATATGGTAAGGGACGTAACATTTCCGTCACACGCTTGAGGTATTCGGCCAATCACAACGCACTGGATAGCTGGCCAATCAGAGCACACCTCGCTTTTTCAGACCGATGAGTTTTGTAAAAATCGACGCGTTTCAGAAAGGCGGGGCATAGAGGAGAAACAATAATGTACAGTATGTGGAAATGGAAGTGTTTTTTTTTTCTTAACCTTAAACCGCATAAACACATTTCATTACACGAAGTACACAAAATAATGTTCTTTTTAGCAGCATCATATGACCCCTTTAAACAAATCACTTGTTAAATATCTTTGCAGAAAAGGTGCATGAACTACAACTAGATATTGTACAAACCTGTCTTATACATATTGTGTTCAGAAAGAATACAAGGAAAATGCTTTAAAAAATATCAAAAGTCAAGGTTAATTCAAAATTTAAAATCGGAAAAATCGCCCAGCCCTACACTGACTTGAACAAAGGACTTGCACATACTTTAATTTAACTGTTTGTTTCTTGCCCTGTGTTTATGTGTGTAGTTGTACACTGTGGTCCAACATGTGAAGCACTTTAATGACGTAGTGGAGTTTGGGGAGAATCAGGAGTTCACTGATGACTTTGAGTATCTGGAGGCAGGCCTGAAGAGCACACAACCCCTCAACACACGCTGCCTTAGGTGAGACAAACGCTGAATGGAATATTCTGGGTGATTTGCTAACTCAAGCCTATGTATCACAGCTGTGATTTGCTGTGAACTATCACAGATAATGATTTGAACGATTGAATGATTTAATAGTATTTATTAGGGCTGTTAAAATATTACATTTTATTTCCTTTTTAATAAACAATATAGTATTACAGGTATAATATAGGTATACAGAACAAATTGTGGCTCTGTCTTAAATTAAATAAATTAAATAATATAAAATTGTACAATATTTGTTATTTTATTTCAGCGTTTTCACACTTATAATAACACTGATGCACACTGGAATCCCCATATATGCATTCTTACCCACAAAGACACATTTATAACATAAACCACTAATCATTTTTTCCTCCTCCATTATTGACTGCAGTGTAATCACTCTGGCCACGCGCTGTGCCATGCCGAGCTTCCGCATGCACCTGAGGGCCAGAGGGAAGGTGGCCCAGGTCTTTAAGATGCTCAGTGATGCCCAACAGCACCCGGTGAGTGTCTCATCAAGCACCTAACCAACAAACCAATCACCTAAACACAGACTTTCTTTAATTTACCAACAAACCAACTAATCTGTATCACCAAGCATCATTCCAAACTGTCACAGCTCTATCATTATGAATGCAGCTACAATGCTGTTTGGAAAAACAGTTTGTTTACTTCATTAGTGTACATTAATTGGAGATGTAATCATCTCCGCTGGCAGACAAGGGAGAAACGCAAACAGATGCTGAGCCGTTACTCTGTGAATCTTGTTCGTTCAGTTTACACAGATGGAGCGTGAATGTTTGCCTTGACTCTTTCGGCCTGACTTGAATTAATTTGTGTACTGAAGGATGTTCAGTAAAAATAAATTAAATCCACTTAATGAGTCAAGACTGATGTTTAGAATAAAGCCACTAGAGTCACTTAAGGCCATGTCTTGCAGTTAAGGGATGTTTTTATAATGCAAAGTGACTTGATTTTTAAAGTTTTGTGGCTTTTAAAGTTTTAGTTCATCTTTTGATGCTATCTATATGCTAGTGTACTCCTAAAAGTTGCGGTAAGATGTTTAGAACATTTGCCTCCTCTCTCTTTCTCGCTGTTCCTCTGGATCTGGCAGAACCTGGCACTTTGCACAGCGTCTCTGATGTACATACTGAGCCGAGACCGGCTAAATATGGATCTGGACCGGTCCTGTCTGGAGCTGATGATCAGGCTGCTGGAACTAGAGCAGGATGACTCTGTAGCAGACCAGTTAACAGCTAAAGAGATGAGTCGAGTTAAAGAGAAGATCCGCAAACTCTGTGAAACAGTCCACAACAAACATCTGGACCTAGAAAACATCACAGTGAGTGACTTCTGTTTCTCACACCTTTGATGTCAGAACCGACACTGAAAACCAATGAATGTTTTAGAAGAAGTGTTCTTCCATTCACCTTGGCTTTGTTCAGATAGGCAGCAAAAATCTGTCTTTGTTTAGTTGTTTGTGGACTGAACAGCGAAAAAAGCATAGAAAATCAAATGCAGTCTTTGATGCATGGTATTTTCATTTTCAACAATTTTCCTTTTTAAACATTGTATATTTTACATTCACTACCTTTCAAAAGTTAAGAGGCGTGTAAGATAAGAAACAAAACAAAACAGTAATATTGTGAAATATTGTTACAATTTAAAATGTTTTTTGCTGTTTAATATCATGTTTTCTATTTAAATATATATTGAGATGTAATTTATACCTGTGATGGCAAATCTGAATTTTCAGCAGCCATTTCTCCAGTCTTCAGTGTCACATGATCCATCAAAAATCATTCTAATATGCTGATTTGGTGCTAAAGAATCATTTATATAGAAAACAGTTGTGCTGCTTAATTTTTGTGGAAACCGGAAAACATTGTATTCTTTGAGTAGAAAGTTCACAGACAGCATTAATTGGAATAGAACAGTTATACAATTCTATGTTTTTACTGTCACTTTTGATAAATGTAATGCATCCTTGCTGAGTTGCTGAGAGAATGCAATTTTCCAAATTGTTACTTTTTGCATCTCAGACGGGTCACTTAGCGATGGAGACATTACTGTCTCTGACGTCGAAGCGAGCCGGAGACTGGTTTAAGGAGGAGCTGCGCTTGCTTGGGGGACTGGACCACATCGTAGATAAAGGTACCCTTATTGAGTCTCTCTGTATTTGATTCGTAAGATTCTTTTTTTTAAGAAAATGGCTAGAAATATGTTTTTTGCCCTCAGTGAAAGAGTGTGTGGAGAACTTGAGTAAAGAAGAAGATAAAGAGAGTCTGGTGGCATCACTCTGGGGAGCAGAGCGCTGTTTACGAGTTCTGGAGAGTGTGAGTGGACACCAGATTATGATAATTAAAAATAAAATGATAAGTTTAATTGATTTCCTTTAAAGACAGACCTGCGATACTTAAATAACCTGCAGCAATTAATAACATGGACTTTGACTTAATTTTAAGTGTAATGATCGCTGCAGGCCACCAGTGCTCTTCTGGTGTTAGAGATACTTGCACTGAAGATCTGATCAGTTTTTAGAAATTGCACCAAACGGAATGAAAAGGATATAATGGAATAAATGCATTTATTAGCTAATTAGCAGCTTTAAAAATGTTGACTGCAAGTTAATGCGTTACCTTTGACATCCCTCGAGGAAAATGCATGTTATTTCTATGTATAATTCATTTAAAACCTAATTCCAGGTTTCAGTCCATAACCCTGAGAACCAGGCTTATCTGATCGCCTACAAGGAGTCCCAGCTCATAGTGTCTTCAGCAAGGTGTGTGATGATCTAGAAAGTGCAGTGTTGCTTTGTGTGACAGGACATTTGTCATTCTGGGGTTGTGTTTTGTGTGTAGGGCCCTGCAGCATTGTGAGCAGATGATACAGCGTTACAGCCGAGAGGTCTCTTCATCAAGCTCCGCCCTCCCGCAGAGTAGTCATAGCAACGTGGGCAAGGCCGTGGAGGATTGTATGAGAGCCGTTATCGGAGTTCTGCTCAACCTCACACACGATAATGGTTAGACACTGCGTGTGACAGAGAGAATTTATACAATGCTCAGCAAACACTGCATTTATAAATGCAGAATGCAGCAATACAAAATAACTGCAATTGTATAAATGTTAAGATAAGAATGTAAGATAACCCTCACATCCTGTCTCTCTTTCGCTGTGACTTCTCAGAGTGGGGCAGCACTAAAACAGGTGAGCAGGATGGCCTCATACAGACAGCACTGGACTGTGTTCTGAAGGTCCCACGTTATTTGCCTCAGGAGCAGAGATTCGACATCCGCGTCCTGGTGAGAAACTCATGACACCAATAACACAGCCCTGCATCTTAATGATGCTGAGTTCAAAAATATCAATAAGAACATTTTTAAAGAAGTTTCTTATGCTCATCAAGGCTGCATTTATTTGATCAAATACATTTATTTGATACAGAAAAAAACATTAATTTTGTGAAATATGATGGTAATTTAAAATAACAGTATTCTATTTTAATATGCACTAAAATATGATTTATTCCTGTGAAACAAAGCTGAATTTTCAGCATCATTACTCCAGTCTTCAGTGTCACATGATCTTTCAGAAATAATTCTAATATGCCGATTTATAATCAATGTTGGAAACAATTGTGCTGCTTAATATTTTTGGGACCTGTGATACTTTTTTTCAGTATTCTTTCATAAATAAAAAGTTTAAAAGAATAGTGTTACAATATACACTGCTAATCAAAATTTTTGGGATCAGTAATTTTTTTTCTTTTTCTTTCTTTTTAAAAAAAAGAAATGTATACTTTTATTAGGCGAGTATATGTTAAATGGATAAAAGTGATGGTACAGACTTATATTGTTAGAAAAGATTTCTATTTTGAATAAATGTTTTATTCATCAAAAAAAAAAAGTATCACAAGTTCCAAAAAAAAAAAACATTAAGCAGCACAACAGTTAATACATCACAGATAATAACGCAGATAATAAATGGGTATATTAGAATGATTTCTGAAAGATCATGTGATACTGAAGACTGGAGTAATGGCTGATGAAAATTCAGCGCTACGTCACAGAAATAAAAAAGTATATTATAATAGGAAACCAATATTAGAAATTGCAATAATATTTCACAATATTACGCTTTTTTCTGTATTTTTGATCAAATAAACACAGCCTTGAAGAACATAAGAGTCTCCATTAAACTTTACACACACGCACACGCACACACACACACACACACAACAAAACTTACAATCTGCAAAAGAGTGGTTCAGATACTCCATTTAATATCAAAGAAATTTACATAAACTCAAGTTTAAAAATAAGCTTTTTTTTTTTGGGACACAATTTCTGTTGCTGTTTGCTTGTTATAAAATACCCACAGATGTAGCAAAAAACATCTGGGTCATGTTCTCATTTTCTTCTGTCACTGGCCGTAATTCAAACCTTTAAATCAGAATTAGGCATGAAATAATAATCTCTTCAAAATCACTCATACATGTAAAAATTGGCTGAGAGTTAATAAATTAATTAAAACAAACAACTTTCCTCCGAGGAAGATAAGGAATCATGTCTTTGTGGCAGTTTTTTGGTGATAAAGGGGTAATGCAAGACTTCTTCACCTTCACTTCTTCAAAATCAAAAATGCTACATTCTAGAGCAAAACAGGCACCGTTTTTGGAATCAGCAGCCAAAAATGAGTAAGAAACACATACAGGATTTCATTCAGCAAATATGATGCTGGGTGTTGTTATTAGGACTAGGGTTGTCACCACACCAGTAACATTTCACGATTCTCAGTAATATTTTTTTTTAAATTCTGTAATCACAGTTAATCACACATAACATCAAAATTTGTTAGCAAGATTATAATGTAGAAACATAAAGGCTTAAATATTTGTTTAATAGCGTCTTTTTTTAAAATTAAATAATACAAATGAATGCCTGTACCAGTGATACCAGTACTTCAGACGCGTCATGCCCATTCAAAGTGAGGGGGCACGTGCCCCCTCAGATTTTTGAGCCAAGTGGATTTTGAATGCAGCTTCCAAAAGACAAAAAATAGCCGATGAATATTTTCTATATTTAATACAATCACACCGGCGTGATTAAAACGTTCAGTGCGTCATATCATCAGCTGGTAAATTCAAATCTGAGTTCGCTGGCTGGCGCTGAGCCAGATAGAGATGCGTTTTTACATCAGCTTATGAATGCAGTGGCCAATCAGAGGTGTTCCGATGAGTCATCGCTAAAATGCCGGTGTTTTCTGAATACCTCTTTCTGGCGAATTCTCTCGTCAGAAACAACAAAGTGCAAATGTGTGTACGAATCTTTAAGATATTAATTTCATAGTGTAAACAGCTTCAGTGATTTTAATGAGAGTTTTTGAGAGTGCTTGAACTAGACTGACTGTCAGTGAAAATGTTCTTTGATAATGTAAATGTTCTTTGCTCTCTTTCTGTACAATGAAAATGTTATGATTAGTAGCCTAACTTGCAATGTTTTTATTCACGTTAACTGTCAATGTTAAATTCACATTAAATATAAACTCAGTCGTATTAAAAATGTTATGGCATGACACCCATATCTGTTAATTAAGTAAACAGGTTTTTATGCATAGTTAATATATTACATTATTAGGTTGCTTTGACCATCGCCCAATATAGATCAACTTAATCTATAAAGGTGAGAATCAAGATAATTCATGATATAGTTAATGCGTTTGGGGATGTTTCGTATAAAAAAATAAATAAAACATAAGTGCTGTTGTGGCTGCTGTGTGTCACATGACGAACTTGAGTTATTAACTTGAGTTAATAATTTTAATGTTAAACAGCAAATTTTAATCATAGAAATTAACATGTTATTTTTCCCAGCCCTTTTATAAGTTATAAGTAAGAAGATATGATTAAATTAAATTAAAACAGTGGGATGTATTCTTTAGTTATTTCTCAATTAAACAAACATTGCTTCAAGTACTAAAGGAACTATTCAAGTTAACAGGTTTTAATATAAAACTTGCATTAATTGAAAATCAAATAAAAGGAAAACAAATGTCAAGTGATGAAATGAAAACACAAATGCAAATAAATAAAACGGTGCTTGAGGTTTTTCAGGTTTTCAGATGTCTAACAGCAAGCGTAAAAAAAAGACTATTCATTTAGCTTTGGTTTAATGTATTGACATCTTTTTTTTCTCCTGTTGATGTTCACTTAAGAAAACTGTCAGAGTTTGTACTCTCTACTACTGACTTGTTCTATTATTTTCTTTAGTATAGACTTGGTTTTGAAGTGCCGGTGTTTTTGACATCAGAATGTGTGCCGTGACTTGTGTTTGTGAGTGTGACTGTGTTTTATTTGTGCACAGGGTCTGGGTCTGCTGATAAATCTGGCGGAGTACAGTGCCAGAAACAGACACTGTCTTGTGGAGATGGAGATGGACTTTAGCTACCTGATGGAGGTAGACGTGAAGACAGAAGGAGAGGAGGAGAGTAAGACGGATGAACAAAAACAGGATAAAAGAGAGGGCGAGAAGGGACCCACGACAGCAAAGTTATCAAACGCACTGGCTGCTCTGGTTCAGGTGACGGTAGTCTCCACATTTGATCTGCATGATGGTTTCAAATGGCCCTTCAAGTGTTTATCCTTAAATCTGATAGATATTGGCCAACTAAACCAAGTGTTTCTGTTTTTCTGTGTAGCTCTTTCTTGAACGGGAACGAGCAGCAGTGCTAGCTGAGGCACAGACCGATGACCTCATAAGTGAGGCGCCCAAATCTCAGGCAGACCAGAGTGGAGAGTGGAAGGAAACATCTGGAGAGATCCAGTGGGTCGCCTCAGAAACCAACGAAACAAATGACAAGAAAGAAGAGGAGGAAGAGGAGCTTGACCTCAATAAAGGTACAAATTATTCACTGATATGGCTCAAATAAACACTTGTTTGGATTCGACTTGAGACTGTTTCGACTTAAGAAATATTTCCTGATGTAGATTTTGCATCAGGTTTAAGTTTTTTATGCAAAAAAAAAAAGAAAGAAATAAATTAAATTGCTGCGTTGACCTAAGGAAAATGCTGTGTGGTTTGAAAGTGACTTCTGTGTGAGTGGCACTTTGCAATCACTACACTATTTTCAGTGGACAATGGATGAAAGTTCACAGATTTTTTTATTTTTTTGATGAAATTTTACTGAAATTAACTTAAAATGAAGTTAAATTGTCATATGTGACCCTGGACCACAAAACCAGTCATAAGGGTCAATTTTTAATTTTTCAAAGGGGAAATTGAGATTTATACATCAAAGAAAAGTTGAATAAATAAGATTTCCATTGATGTATGGTTTGTTAGGATAGGACAATATTTGGCCGAGATACAACTATTTGAAAATCGAAAAATTTAAATATTGAGAAAATCGCCTTTAAAGTTGACAAATTAAGTTCTTAGCAATGCATATTACTAATCAAAAATTAAGTTTTAATATATTTACAGTAGGAAATTTACAAAATATCTTAATGGAACATCATCTTTACTCAATAACCTAATGATTTTTGGCATAAAAGAAAAATCTATAATTTTGACCCATACAATGTATTTTTGGCTATTGCTACAAATATATCCCAGCGACTTAAGACTGGTTTTGTGCTCCAGGGTCATATATTAATAGTCTGCCTTAGCCATATATATATATATATATATATATATATATATATAATATTTTTATACCCCTACTGTGTGTTATAATTCACTTTATTTTATGTTTAGAGGCAAGCTTTTATGTGAATGTCCTGTCTTTGTTTTTCAGCCCTGCAGCATGCTGGGAAACACATGGAGGACAGCATTGTGGCTTCATACTCAGCTCTTCTGCTTGGGTGTTTATGTCAGGAGAGTCCGGTGAGCATCACTTCTGTCCTTTAGAGCAGCTAGTTGGGTAATTGGTTAGTTTTGAACCAAAGCAACTATTTAGTTTTGTGCAATTTTGTGACTTTAGAGCCCCTTACAGTTACATCAGTGTATACAAGTATTTGTTAGATGTAGCTTTGGCTGTGTGTATGGGTCTTTGTGAGTTTTGCACATTTGGCCACTGCAATTTTTCTGCATTTTCTTTGCAAACTGCTCAAGCTCAGTCGGGTTGCATGAAGATCCTGAGTGGAGCCTTTTTTCAGGTCTACTCACAAATTCTCAATTGAAGTCTGGACTCTGGCATGGCTGCTTCAGGGTAATATTGTTGTTTTTAAGCCATTCTTCTAGATTTGGCTTTATGCCTGGGTTTATTGTCTTGCTGGGAAGCAAATCTTCTCCCATCTTGCTGGTGTCTTGCAAGTTTTCCTTCAGAATTTCCCTCTTTTGCTGCATTAATTGCTCCCTCATATACCAGCCTTCCTGGGCCTGACGCAGAGAAGCATCTCTTTGGCATGATGCTGTCACCACCATGACCCGCAGTGAGGACGGTGTGTTTTTGATGCTGCTCAGTGTGTAGCTTACACACATTATGTTTAGTCTGATGGCCAAAAACTTGATTTTGATCTCATCAGACTACAGAACCTTCTCCAGCTGGATCCAGAGTCTCCCACATGCTTTCTGGAAAACCCTAGCTGAGATGTCTTATGACATTTTTAACAGGGTCTTTCTCTGTACCCCTTTCCCATGAAGCTGTGAGCGCTGAAGCACCTGGGTAACAGTTCTGCACGGTCCCTCGCATCTTTTCTACTGAAGTTTGTAGCTCCCTCAGGGTCGTCACGAGTAGATTTACAGCTGTGCCAATACTTTTTCTATTTCTTACCTGATCAAACAGTACTCCCAGGGTTATTCAATGATTTTGACATTTTCTTGTATCCATCCCCTGCCTTGTGCTTTTCAATTACCTTTTTACGGAGTGGCTTGGAGTGTTCTTTTTATCTTCATGGGCTATGTTCTGCCACAATAATGGAGAAGGTTCACCTGAAGTTGAACCTTGCAGATAAAGGTGTTTGTATACTATCAGCTGAAACCCTGAGACTACACACACACGATCATACCACTGATATTGTAGGTTTATCATTAAAGGTCATAGATGCATTGAAAATCAATGATATTTTATAATTTTAAAATTAGATTTGGTCACGTAGTTCGAAAAGATTTATTTTAAATTTTGATGTTATTGTTTTTTTTCTGTTGATCCGTAACAAAAAAACAAAAAATTAAGTCTGTTGTTAAACAAAATGTCCAAGGATGTATTAAGGATCACCAAAGTGTAAAAAAAAAGTACACTAATGTTTGGGCTCAGCACATTTATTTATGTGTATGTGTGTGTATTGGAAATAAATTAATGCTTTTATTCAGCAAAGATACATTAAATTGATTAAAAGTGATGGTAAAGACATTTGTAACGGTACAAAAAAATCTTTTTAAAATAAATTCTTTTGAACTATCTATTTATCAAAGAAACCTGAAAAAATTCTGGAAAAAAAAAATCACTATTTCCATAAAAATATTAAGCAGAACAACTGTTTTTCAACATTGATAATAATAAATGTTTCTTGAGCACCAAAGCAGGATATTAATAATTAATTATTTCTGAAGGATTGTGTGACTGGATAATGGCTGCTAAAGATTCGGCTTTGCCATCACAGGAATAAACTACATTTTAAAAGAAATTTCAATAGAAAGCAGTTTTTTAAAATTGTAATAATATTTCACATAATTGCAGTTTTTACTATAATTTTCATCAAATAAATGCAGCCTTGGTAAGAATGAGACGTCTTTCAAAAATATATATTAAAACAAAATTCCTACTGGCCCTCAACTTTTGGATGAATAATAATTGATGAATACTCAAAGAATTTATAAAAAAATGTAACTTGTTTAAATAAATTATTTAATAAAATAATTTGAATTGCAATGTAAATACAAATATATCCTTTCTCTCTCTTTCTCAGATGAATGTGAAAACCGTACGGGAAAACCTTCCTAAGGGAGATTTCTCTATTATGACAGAAATGCTAAAGAAATTCCTTAATTTCATGAACCTGACGGTAAGTACAATCAATGATATCAAACATTTTGCACCTTGCATTTAAAAATGGCAGGTGTTGCATTATTTTACTAACCGATGGAAATGACAGCAAAAATGTAGAAGTGGTAGAATATAACTAACTGTAATGCAAATTCTGTAGTACATATTACTTGCTTGAATGCGGAAACTGAAAAGGCATCTAAATGTAGTTTCCGTGGTCCAATCAGAGTGGGTTTTGGCTGTATTTGCACCTGGCTTTTAATGTGTTATCAAATTGTGATCTGGTCACCATGCACGCAATGTAATGCCACTGATGTTATAAAATGTGTGGCTGTGCTTTCATGTCTGGCCAGGGACATTTAAATCAGTTTGTAACTTCTCTCTCTTCTTTCCTGTCGTCAGTGTTCTGTTGGAACTACAGGACAGAAATCTATCTCACGGGTGATTGATTATTTGGAGCACTGTTAGCAGAGGTGTCGCAGTTCCCCCTCTTCCGTGGGATAAATCTGGACCTGGCAACGTGCCTTAGGCCCTTCAGGACAAGAGGCAGCAGATCCGGTGGTAAAGGTGGTTAAGCGTCGCTACGGTCACGTCACCCGAGTGGCTCGCTGCAGAGACTTTCATGTTTTTTTTTCCCCTCTCACTTTCTTTTTGCTTGTTTTAAAAGTGTGTGTTTTCAAATGCTGTCTCTTTCTCTCATGCTCACACACGTACACACACTCGGTTGTATGTTTGCATAGTATTTGGTTATTGAAGCACTGATCCTCATGTAAAACAAAAACTAAGCTGTTTTGAAACAAAAGAATGATTTTAAGCTAGTTGTCCTTGTTTGCGGTGTAAAGATTTACACTAAACCTAGTAACTTATTGATATTTCAAAAACTGAGGGCTGTGGCTTTGTTCAGACTCCATGCATATCCGCTTTGCTTTTCTGACTGTTTACACATGATGTTTGTTCAAACAGTGCAGTCAGTATCTGCAATATTTACATTAGTAAAGATGATCCCAAGAGAATTTCTTACACAAGTACTGAGTTGTAGAAACTGGAAACTTTGCCTCTGCTCAAGACACAAGCATTAAGAGGCATTTTACGCATTCAGGAATATATAGGCCTACTGTTTGGGGACTGTAAGATTTGTTTGTAATGTTTTTGGAAGAGGTCTCTTATGCTCACCAAGGCTGCATTTGTTTTACAGTTGTTACAATTCAAAATAAGTGTTTTCTGTTTGAAAACATCTTAAAAATTAGTCTGTTCCTGTGATGGTGAAGCTGAATTTTTTTCATTACTTTAGTCTTTTTAATTTAATGCATCCTTACTGAACAAAAAGTATTATTTTGTTTAAAAAAAGAAATGTTACTGGACCCAAACTTTTGAACAGCAGTATACATGCTGTGTCCCAAATGACAAAACCTTTTGAATAGATCTGATTAGATAAGTAAAAAAAGAAAAGGTTTTGCTGCCAGTCTGAAGAAAGCCTAAGATGCCTGATGAACCAAAGACAAAGACCTTGCAACTATGAAAACAAACAAGCATTCATCAAATTAAGGTGAATTTTCCTTGTGGTTTTTAAGAACCGTGGAATCCTGTAGTCCTACTTAAAGAGTGTTTTATAATTATGAGATGTTTTATGATCAATCAGTTTCTTTCACATATTCTGAAACCAAGCTATTATGTTTGATTTCTTTAAAAACTACACACTAAGGAAAAAGTTTTGATGATTTTATCTGGATACCTAGGGAAGAATTGTAGGGGTTTCTGGCTTATTTTCATTGCATCTTTGATCATCCACTGGCTTCTGTAGTTTTCATTTTTCTTTGTGTGAAGAATCACCATGTTACCTTTGATTAAAAAAAAAAAAAGATTAAAGTTTTTTTTTTCATTTTGAATGTTTCTTTAATTAGTTTAATAGACTGTGCTGTGTGAGCTCCATTTTAATGTAAAAAAAAGACAGCACTTGAAAATTGCTTTAAAATGTTTTAGTGGGTTCATGAATGACTCCCATCAAAATGCTAATCCTCTGTTAATTAAATTATACTCTTAAAGGGATACTCCATCCCAAAATGAAAATTTTGTCATTAATCACTTACCCCCATGTCGTTCCAAACCCCTAAAAGCTTCGTTCGTCTTCGGAACACAATTTAAGATATTTTGGATGAAAATTGGGAGGCTTGTGACTATCCGATTGACTGCCAATAAATTACACTGTCAAGGTCCAGAAGAGTATGAAAGACATCGTCAGAATAGTCCATCTGCCATCAGTGGTTCAACTGTAACATTATGAAGCGACGAGAATACTTTTTGTACGCGAAGAAAACAAAAACAACGACTTTATTCAACAATTCGTCTCCTCTGTCTCTCCGCATCACAGTAGCGCCATTTTGGAGAATATGAGCTGAACGCAAACTGCGTACGCTCTTCTGTGTCAGCCGCGACACGAGGATACATTTTCTACGTGTATTTACACTTTGATTTGAACGAAAACAGCACATCCGTGCAGCGCGGCTGACACAGAATAGCGTACGCTGCTTGCGTTCAGCGGATATTCTCTAAAATGGAGCTACGGTGATGCGGAGAGACACAGAGGAGACGAATTGTTGAATAAAGTCGTTATTTTTGTTATATATTTATATTGTTATATATATTTAGTTGTTTCACGTACAAAAAGTATTCTCGTCGCTTCGTAACGTTACGGTTGAACCACTGATGGCAGATGGACTATTCTGACGATGTCATACTTTTCTGGACCTTGACAGTGTCATTTACTTGGCAGTCAATGGGACAGTCACAAGCCTCCCGGTTTTCATCCAAAATATCTTAAATTGTGTTCCGAAGACGAACGAAGCTTTTACGGGTTTGGAACGACATGGGGGTAAGTGATTAATGACAACGTTTTCATTCTGGGGTGGACTATCCCTTTAATATAATGGAACAATTGAAATGTATTGCTTTATAATTTTATGAATTGTTTTCTTTACCTTTTGACGTGATTCAGGAAAACGTGTTTCTTATGTTGCAAACATTTTCATCCCGTGTATGTCTGCAGAATAACTGGAAGCTGCTGAAAGTTCTTAGGAAAAAAAAAAACGGACTTAACGAAGCAAAAGTGTCCTCTATTCCTTTCAGATCTTTGCTGAAGCAGAGCCATATGGAGTAAAGCTTGTTCTATTTTGTAAAACTGAAGCAAGTTTTGCGATAAGTTAATTTACAGATCTGAATTTAGATTTTTGTTCTTTTAATTGTAAATATTTCTGTACATATTTGATGTTAGACTGCTACAATACTTTCACCAAATTTTCTTTATTTTATACCCCCCCTTATTGCATTATTTTAGATAAAGTTAAAGTACAATTACAAGAAATATATAAATATTATATATATATATGTATTAAAGGAAACAATTTGTACCATTTTCCAGGATGTTGTCTTTGGTTACAATGTAAATAATTTTACCTTGAATAAATACTTGCTACTTTCAGTACTCGTTGACTGTTTTATAACGTCCTCTGTGGGATTCCAACAACCTACATGCTTGAAAGTTGTTAGTGTGAAACTACAACCGCTTGAAGACTCCTTGAAATCAAAATGTAACTTTAAGTCAATATTTGTTGTCTTTGAAGCATCAGTATAGATTTGTCCAATCAAATGCTCTCTAGAATATGAATACCACCTGTAACCTTCAAGGCCTTTGTTACTTTTTAATATTTTATTTCAGGTATAAAAACAAATGTATGTGTGTGTGTTTGTCTCTCTATCCCTCTCTCTCCCTCTCTCTCTCTCTCTCTCTCTCTCTCTCTTTTTACAAGCCTCT
>NW_015549612.1:641580-649571 GCF_001515605.1 Sinocyclocheilus anshuiensis
TCTCTCTCTCTCTCTCTTTAAAAGGAACTTTTTTGATATTTCCTGCATGCCAACATTTTCAAGGAGTCTTATTTCTTTCAAAAATAATTTTGAAAGTGTCATGCTGGGACTGTATCCATGGCAACAGCGATAAATAACCAAAAAGAAATGTCATTCACAATTGAAAAGCAAAATCTACAAACTACACTACACTACACATGATCTTAGCCAAAAGGCAGAGAAGCAATCTCTCCTGACAGAAGGTCATATTTTGTGATATCTGCATGAAATTTGTCTTTAATGTGCTCAAGGTCTATGTATATGTGCCATGAGCCTCTGTATATATCGTGACAGCTCGACTTGAAGGTCAGAATTTTATTGACGCTCTTTAAAAATGTTTAAATAGTTTTTTGTCCTAAAACACATCTGTGTGAAACAGATTTTCTCTGCTTCTGTCACGATGCATGTTTGCCAAACAACAGTCTGTTTCACCTTGTGACATTCTCAGTTTTGTCAAGTTATGTTTTGACAGTTTCCACAGCTGGCTTCCAGAAGAGGGCACTACGGCTCAGGTTCCTGTCCTTCCAGAACTTTTTGGAAGGAGCTAGAACCCCCCCCATCCAATTTGAGACATTTGTTGGTGTTAAAAATCAAGAGCTGTCTCCACCTGGCATTGCTGGGGAGTTTAGGGCTCCTGAACCTGGCGTACATCTGAAAGCATTCAATTCTGACAGAACTCCCCTGCGCTCAAGAATCTCTTCTTTTCCTTCCACATCACTGTGCAGAACAGAGAGGTTGAGGTTACAGCGTGACACTCAGCAGCAGGACCGGTTTGGATCAGATATTGTGCTGCAAGGCCAGAGGCTTGTTCTGCCCTGGTTCTCACTGGAGGGTCACTTACTCTGGGGTTCAACAGTATAAATTCTCCCAGGCGCTGTTTGTTCTCTCCGTGAATGTAAACAGCTCTGCAGGGAGTAGCTCCTGCATTTTTGTGTCATAGCGATGACTCGTGTGGATTGTCAGAGCTCTGTCAGGCACATATTCTTGTGAAATCATATTATGTAGGTTGATGTCAGGTAAAATGGGGGCAGATAAGGCTGGAGTGTCACAGTTCTAAGATTCAATATCCAATCACTGTTGACTCTTCTAGTAGGCCTACTTGACATTCAACAAAAAGTTGCTTATTAATGCCATTTACTTGAGTAAGGGATTATGTAGTCAGTCGATCATTATCGCAAAACAAATCAGCCAGGGTGATCAGCCCATCAATGTTGTAGTATCTTAAATTTAAGGCAAAGAAAAATAGTACCCTACTTCATAACATACACAAAGTTGGCCTTTTAATATTTAAAGGTGCAAGAGGTGATTGTCTTCAGAAACATTCTTTGTTATGCTGGTTGAAAGTCTCCACATCCCGATTGCAATCATTAAGTTAAGTGGTCTAAATGTAGGCTATTTATCTGTATATATTCTGTGGAAGGCATAGGACCAAGAAATGTTCATCCAATCAAAACGCTCGGTCCGAGCGTTTTAATTGACTTTCCTACCTGCCTGTCAACATATGTATTAGCATACCTCTGCGCACCCGGTTCGCGCAGACGGGATACGTCATCAGCGCCTTCACGCACGCTGTGCAGACAGAGCGAGAATGGCAGGCAAACATCAACAACCCGATCTTCCTTCCTGGTATTGTAGTACTTTTAAAGTTTTCTCACTGGTGAATGACACATGATGTAGCCCAGCGGGTCCCAATTCCAGTCCTCACGCCTAGCTTTGTTGTTGTTTAAAAAGCTAAAAACGCTGTGCAATTTTTGGCTTCATAATGCACAGACGAAAAAAAAAAACATTAGCCTGCAACTGGCCATGTCCCGTAAATGATTGTTTTGCTCAATTAAGCTGGTCTTTAGGCTAACAGACGAACAACCTACTACATTTAATAAATGAATTGGGTTGATTATCCACAGTGGTAGGATCAGGTCTTTAGATAGAGGAATGAATTATGAATTAAATACTTTTTGAAAATTTGATTATTTCATCAGAGTATGAGAAATTAAATGAAAAGGATGTATCAGTATTGTTTAAATTTATATTGCATGGCAAGACAATTATAGTTACATATAATTATCTGTCATGCAGTTAATAAATGACACCGCAATAGGCTAATGTGTCTGCTGTGTGCCATTTTAATTTTTATGAAACTTTAATTTTCTTCACTACATTGCGAAGTATAGACTTTTTCCTCCCCCTTTATTTCAGGAAAATATGCTGCTCCTCGTTATTTTAAAGTGAAGAAATCGAGAACCTTTTATTTCTACAGGCCAGTGATGATTCTGAAAGAACATACCTGGAATCTGTTGCTATAGTAACGAACGCAAATTCATGCGCATCGTGCTCTTTCAGTGCAGTTGTTAAGGTTGTGGTTATTTCAGCAAACAGTTTCATACATTTTAACAGTGTTAAGTTAAACTTTTATATATCATTCAATGGTAGGCTACTATTTAGAGATCATGCGCGCGCATTTTAGACACTTTTTAAATGTTTTTGCTCAGTCCATGTAATAAATGCACATTCTTGAATAAGCCATGTAGGCTATAACTTCTGATATGACCGGTTTCAGGGCAAAATTGCAGTCGATTGGAAAACATCACATTTTGACTCATTATAGCTCAAACAAGATCCGACAATCTCACAGCCACCGCGGTCAAATATTGAGATAAACTTTATAAAGTATCATCTATTTATATTAAATTAATATAAATATATTAAATTGGTATCTTCTCCGATAACCATTTTGTGACCAATATTGAGCCGATTCTTTTCAATCAGCTGGAATGAATCGGGACATCTAAGCTTAACGTGGCTTAATGCATTAAAACGGTGTTTTAAAAAGACCAAACTCAGTAAACACATTATTAATAAAGCATTCTATTCACAGACAAGCAGATGAGTCCAGATTAAGAACGCAATGCGTTTAATTACGTGTTGAGTTGAGTGTTTTCCTCTCATAGAAAACCATTAGCCTATAAGGAAAACGCTTAACGTCCCACATGAAAAAATTCTATAGTAAATATAGTGTTTTTGAACCATACTAGAGTAAGTGCTTGAATTAATTTGTTGTGGTAATTCTATAGCCTAGTTGCTGTGGTAATATAACAACTATACTAATAGAAACAAATTACTTTACCCAATACTGTACTAAGTTTTCTACAAATATAGGGCATATTATACTACAATACACTACAGTTTACTGTAGTAAAAACTAAAGTATACTACAGTATTTATTACAGTTTATCAGTTCACTGTAGTTAATACTACAGTATGCTGTAGCATTCATTAAAAAGTGTTGTAAATACTATAATATATACAGTATAATACACTTTACTATAGTATGGTTCAAAAACACTACAGTATTTATTATAAATTATAGTATGTTTTCATGTGAGGTGGCGTTATGCATTAAAACGTGTTTTAAAAAGATAAAAAAAAAAGAATTTTTTAATAAAGCATTCTAAGACAAGCAGGTTATAGGAGGAAAATGCTGAACGAATAATTAAACGTGCTGCGTTTGTATTCTGGGCTCATATCTGCTTGTCTGTGAATAGAATGCTTTATTAATAATGTGTTTACTGAGTTTTTTTTTTTTTAAACCGTTTTAATGCATTAAGCCACATAGCCTACTTTCACGTTAAGCGTTTTAGAATGTCTCAGTGATTAATTTGTGAATTCGACTGGTCCAGAAGATTAAATTTGCAGCAGCTAACATCTCATGATTCAATAAAACAGACATAGTGTCAAGTTTACAATAAACAACTGTGCATTATAATGAAGGCTAAAACGGCAGAGCATTTTTAGCTTTTTAAACAATATACTCCATCCTACACCAACTACGCACACATTTCCTATCATGTATGCCTATGAAAGACGATCGAACCAATCAGAGTAGGTATGGGGCGGGGCGACACGTGCAGCCCCACCCCAGATGCAGCCCCGCCCCGATCTGCAAGATCCAGGGGGCGTGGTTGGATCCAGATCCAAAACCTCCCACCTTACATATACCTAAACCTATCCGTCTCCACCCATCTCCACCCCTAAACCTACCAATCTCCACCCCCTAGATCTGGATCCAACCACGCCCCCTGGATCTTTTGTTCTGCAGTGAAGGGCTACTGGAGAATTTCGGCACCCCGGGTTGCCAGTTGGCGGGAAACAGCGTATTTAATTTCAGTCATGGAAGCTGGCAAATGAAAGGGGTCAGAGTGGGAAATAGAACTTTCTGCCCATCCTTAAAAGCCTCGACATCCATCCAAAAATCTTTATGATCAACAACGGTATAATAAAAGCAGAATAAATATTGGAGATGCGTTTGAGAGATGAGACAGCTTAAAATAGACAAAGGTTTAAAACCGAATGCTGAGTTGGCAAATTTTCTCCTTGACAGGTAGTAACTAGCTAAAGTTGGTTAACTGATGTATCCTGGCTACTAGTAAGAATATTTTAATTTAATTCGACATTCAGACAGTACTCGCGTTTACACTGTGTTTCGTGATACCTGGTTGGTAAAACAGCGTTTATTCGAGACAGTGTGGCCGACTAGTGCGGAAGTGCAGCCGGGTCATGGCTGTTTATCATATCGGTAGCAACTGTGACAGGAAAATACGAAAACTACGAAATACAAATACGAAATTTTATTTAATTTATCAAATGCAAATGTGTCTGAATTAGTTGATGTGGTGAAATTATGCTTATGTACATTGCTAGGTAGACACTTCTGTTATATTCTTTTTTTTAGCTACGAGGGTCCACGCACCTCAACCCCGTGTAAAAATCTCAAGCATTATTTGATGGCTCCTGCACTGTCTAATATTGACTGTCCATCAAGTGGAGCACTTTCAGACCGGTCAGTATCTGATTCAATATTCGTTTTCAAACCACACTGTGATACTAAGAATCATGGGCGTCGCTAGGCCATTTTAGGGGGGCTATAGCTATGACTAATCAGCCCCCCTAAAATTTTGCGATTAGCTCCATAAACTGTACACGAACTCGTGATCGCCTCAGTCCCCTTTAAATTTCGAATGAAAACGGCGGCAGACTTCGATCGGCTCCTCCCCGTCTTGCGTTCTTTTTCAATCCGCAGACCGCACAGCGGCGGCGCAGAGCGAGAAACAGAGGACAAGGTGTGTGTTTAACGATAGATTGTTATAATATCTGCATCTGAGCAGTTCTGTTCTTTGTCATAAATACAGTTTACAAAATATAAATCGGTTCCCCATCTACTGTAGCCTAAGTTTTCGCTGCGTTCACCCCTCATCACACCACAGCTGTTTCCTCCAGTGAAAATGAAGCACATATGAACGCATACTTTATAATTATACTTTATAAAACGATCATGTTGCCATTTTCATTTGAAAATATAGCTTTCAATGTAATAAATTTTCCAGTGCATGTGGCAAAAAGGTTTGCATACTTGAGCTAAGGAAAGAGGGTTGTACTAGAATTGCAAACAGTAAAATTTTGTGTGTGTACAGTAAAGAGATGTGTGTGTGAGATCATGAAGACTTGTATTTGGCTTATTCAGTTATATGTTATACCTATCTACAGGTGCATCTCAATAAATAGAATCGCCCCTGCTAAGAATATATCTGATTTTTTTTTGATAAAAGCGTCTGCTAAATGACTAAATGTAAATATAAATGAATACATAAGTATGCTACTAAAAGTAAGTTTGATGTTATGCTATTTAGATTTTTTATTACAGCATACGTTGGCACACAACAAAATGTAATGTCTGTAAATAATATTAAAGTAAACTATCTTTGTCTCTATAGAGAAGAGTTGCAACGCTTAGAAGGCATTGAAGAATTGGAGAGCACCATGGCTGCCTCTGAAGCTCTAGAGAACAAGTAAGTGTGGTCTCAGTAAACAGCACCTTTATGTTCTCTGAAGTAATTTCACTACAATGTTAAGCTAGTTACTCTGCAGCCAGATAGCCTACATAAGAGACATTAAAGGAATAATTCACCCAAAATGAAAATTTGCAGAAAATGTACTTACCGTCAGTCCATCGAGTTTGTTCTTCATCAGAACAGATTGAAATTTAGAATTTGCTCACCAATGGTATCCTGCAGCAAACAGGTTAACTGATAAAAACATCACAATAATCCACAAGTAGGCCTAATCCACAGGACTCCAGTCCATCAGTTAATGTCTCATGAAGCAAAAAGCTGCGTGTTTGATATAAATAAATCCAAAATCCATCATAAAGCTTCCTCCAGTGAAAAAGTCCATGTTCTGTTGTCCTCTTGCATCAAAATCATATTTGTTTAGAACTGTTTTGGACTGTTTTAATATGACTGTTTTATAGTAAGAGAATCCTTAACAAACATTATAACACAAATGTAAATTAAAAAATTAAAATAAACAACATATTTAAACAAATCTCATAATATGCAATATTATTTTAATTGTAACCTAAGAAAGCCCTCAAATGTCTTTGTTTTTCTCAGTAGGCTATGTGATTCAACAATAGCGATGACTGAATAAGTGGCCCTGCAGCTATAATATCCTGCATGAACAGATTTAACACTATTTTATAAAATCACTGTTTTGTGTGTTTATATTTGAGATTTACTTTCTGAAAGTCAAATATCTTAAAGCTTCACTGGGCTGGGATTTGATCTGATGTAACATTTATGAATTCCAAAATCCTTAAGAGATAAATACGGACTAAAATGTGACAGTTGCTGAAATGATTGTGTCGGGGTGGCATTTTGAGGGGAATTTGGACTCCCTCTCTAAATACAACTCTCAACAAAAATGGCTTTGTATTAATTATAGGTTTTCAGTAATTTATTAATGAACTGCAAGTTTTGTGAACGCTTTTCTTCATAGGATTTAGCTGGTGAAAACAGGTGTTTTTCTCAATAGAGAAAAGAGAATCAATCACACGTTTTAAAGAAGGGAATCAATCACACAGATGTTATAAATGCAGATCTGATAAACAGTATGTGGTCCTAATTAGAAATGTAGATAAATCGGAGGTAACAGTGTAATTTGGCTGTGAGTGGAGACTCCTGACTGATCAGTGAGACACAAGCTGTTAAACAGCTGTCAATCACAGTATGTTCTGTTCTCCTTTAGTGAGTTTGTTGTGTCTTGCAGTTTACTATCGGATCACTAGGGGAGCTGTTTCATTAATTACTGAGTTGATTTTTGATTCTAAACCTGAAAATAAACAGATTTTCTGAACAATTTGGAACATAAATGTAAGAAATATTTAAAACCCTGCACTATTTATAGGTCACTAATGAAATACACATATATGACTTTGATAATGAAACTTTGTGCAGATGATCAGATGTTCTTGCTTCCATTGAAGCACAAGATGCAGTTTGGATCATCTCAAATCACGTTGGAGAACACGATCAAGGTTTGACACAAACATGTGGTGCTCATCCAGCTCAAATGCTGCTGCTATTAAAGTAAAACACATTCTGAATTTCCTTTTGATGTTTTTTTTTTGTACACAAATTGATAATAGCCAACTGTTATAGGCTACTGATAATATCATTTGTAATGAAAAAGTATCGCATTTGAAAAAAAATGGCAAAACATGCATTTTCATTAGTGGTTTAGAAATGTTGGACCCCACTCTATATTCAAGTTTAGTTGTGTTACACTAGTGCCTGTCTGATGCCTGTTGAATGAGAGGAAATGAAATGAAACCGAGCAGCAAATTGAAACCTTTAAGGGCTGATTGAACACTTATCTGTGGGCAGATCTCATATTTTTATGTAATAATTAGAGTTTACATTGAAATGAGGAAAGCAGGTCTTGCATCAGCAACGGGAGCAGAATCATATTAATTGCCCGGCCTTTCTGTGCGTGTCTAATGAAGACTACAGAGCCTCCCCAAGGACTGCAGAGGGAATGAAACATAAGTGCAGCTCCTTAACAGGTGAAGCTTGCGTATTTGTGTGTGTGTGTGTGTGTGTGTGTGTGTGTGTGTGTGT
>NW_015549612.1:649771-654418 GCF_001515605.1 Sinocyclocheilus anshuiensis
TAATGCGTTACTTTACTAGTTACTTGAAAAAAGTAATCTGATTACGTAACTCGCATTACTTGTAATGAGTTACCCCCAACACTGGTTGTCAGGTCATGTGTGAGAGGAAGCTATAGAGCCTGACATTACCGATCTCATACAGGTAGTGTGTGCATGTGCAGAGAGCATGCTGGGGGTTTATGCGACCAGTGGGAATATGTTTGTGGTTCAGTACAGTGATGCGGTTAGCTGAGCCATTCAGTTTACACACGCAAGCTTACAATGCAGCCGTGTGTGTGTGTGTGTGTGTGTGTGTGTGTGAGAGAGAGAGATGGAGCTGTCTGCTGTTTGTCCTGCAGGAGGGAATAAATCAGCAGCCTGGCGATGAAACTTTAATGAAGAAACAGAAACAGACTCACTCACTCAGTCCAGCCTTATCATAGCTATCTTTCTTTCAGCCTAATTTAACAACTTCTTCCGACCATCCTTGTTTTTTTTCTATCTTTCTTTGGACATGAGTAAAAGATGTTAAAATGACTCCCATAGTACAAAAAAATAGATGTTGTTTTTCAGTATATTACGTAATATACTGAAACAAAACATCTATTTTTTTGAGTGCTGTAGGACCATTATAGCCTAGGCTGAATATTCAGCATGTTTTGAAAGGTGGTTTCTTGTTCCAGGCCAGTCATTAAAGTGCCCTCTGGAACCTTTTGTTTTTAGTTATTTATTTTTTTGAATATTATTTTGTCAGAATATGATACTGTTAAATGACAGAGATGGCTTTTGCCAGGTACGGCATCTATTGGCACAATTGCCTAGCGCCATCTCTTGTTGGTGGGCGGCGATTTAACAAGCCAATTTCCGTAGGTGTGTCGTTCAGATTGTGCCTCGTGCTCCAGGGCTATTTTACTAAGAAATCATTGTCTGGCGAGGAACGCATCCTAGAAACCTTTTCCCTGACAATATTTTTGAAATCAAGTCATGTGTCCGTATTTTGTGTCAACTGTTAAAATCAGAACTTGCCCTATTCGCGAATGAATCACTAATTTGAGTTGGTTTTTCTCAATGAATGGTCAAATACGTCTGAGTCGGTTCGTGATTTAGACTCAATGGTTTCACAGACAGGGCTTAGCTTAAGCCAGGACTAGGCCTTAGTTACAGTAAATTAAGGTGTTTAAGCAGCTTTTATAAAAATGCGGTAGAAGAAAATGTTACTGGTGTGCATCTTGAGACAGAGCAATGACTGACATATTTTAAGATATGTCAGAGCAAGATATTTTCAGTTGAGACAGCTCAAACATTTTAGTCTGTGACTAGCCTTAAGCCTTGTCTGTGAAAGGAATGATTCATACAACTCACTCACAAACTGAGTAAAAACGAGTAGTGAGTACTGAGTAGTGACTTGGAGCAGTTACAGTAAACGGCATGCCAACAGTAAAATATACTTTTAAAAACAGAGAACGAGACTAACGAGGGATTAAGTGGATGCTTCCCTACGATTAACTGAAATAAAACCAAAAAATGCATCGCATCTTTTAAGATGCACCTGCAGGTGAGGCTTGTGAACGACTCCAGGTAAACAACATTTTTTAACAAATTAATATTAAGAGTGCACGAAATAATGTAAAAGGACCAAAAGGTATGGTCTTAACCGTGTTTTTTAGACTCCTGTGGTACCATGTAAATACCATACATCCAACCATGCTTTGGTTGACTTTGGGCACGTGTTGCTAATGGAATAATATGTATAGAATATTTGGGTCTTTATTTTTATTAATAGTCGAGGGTCTGTATTTTTATTGTTTGTGAAAGTTCTGTTTTTATTGATTTAACTAGGGCATTAATTACACTTATTGATAGTCAACATTTACTCCTGAAGTGTTGGAATAATTTTTACTTAGCTTGCTAGAACTCTCTTGGATTACAGTTTTATTAAAGGATTTATGCAATATTGATGCGTATGTTTTGGTTCAACCTTCGTGTCTGGGCTACACTTATGATGCCTTAAAATGCTGTCTAGGTAGGCAGCTCATTAAGTTTTGGAACAGACCTACCTTATTCCATAAGCCACAGGACTCACTGGATAACGAGTTGTCTGACAGCTCACCACTGGAATACTACATTCCAGATACCAAATTTTAAACCAGACATCTAAAGATTCAATGCATAACCATACTAGTGAAATATTAATGCAGACGCCTGAGTAGAATGAAGCAGAACTGAGCAAGTCGGTCCAAGACGATATGCCATGGCTTGTATTGTCTGTCCAGAAAGCATAGCTTTGGTTTCCTGCTTCATTCGAAGTTCTGAAGCAGATAAATATCTTCATATCAATGTCTCACAGGCTTAATCATAAAGGAGACTGCTTTTCCATGACCTGCTCTGCTTGTAATAACCCGCTCTCTATCAGAGATGTCCATCACACTGCGTTCGTGTGTTGCTTAACATGAACTGAAAGCCATTGTGTGTGAATAACTAGGTTTGTATGGATATGTGCATGTGTTTCAGTGCATGCAGCAGGTATTTAATAGCATTATATGTGACTGATAACTCAACCTTATTATGACCCTCTGTTCAGCTTTTGTTGCTTGGCAGCAAAAGATCCTCTGGGATCTATTGAAGTAAACCATAATAGAGCAGGGACGCGCATGGTGGGGACTTTCCATTTACTTCTGTTGTTTTAATATCGAGCTAATTATATTTTCTATCTCCTAACCCTCACACAAACCTTTCTGCATTTTTATATTTTCATTAAGATGCTATTTACTACGTTTATTAAGCTGTTTTCCTTGTGGGCAATGTAGGCTGCTCCCCACAATATAGGTAATTTCAGGTTTTACTATCCTTGTGGGAATATTTGGTCCCCAGAAATGAACACTTTAGGCCTATTCTCAAATGAAGGGGTGCCAGAAGACAGAAGGACAGAGAGAAAGAGAGAGAGGGGTTAATAGGTTGTATTGATCTTTGCATCTTGGGGACAGGCTTGCTTTAGTGTGTGTATTACTGATGGGAATTCAATTGGAAAAGATATTTACCATCTTACTCTTTTACTTTTTTGATTCATATGGTAGTCAAACTGTGCTATCTTACTCTTTGTCTTCTGCAGAATGCATTTACATTTACATTTACATTTAGTCATTTTGCAGACGCTTTTTTTCCAAAGCGGAGTAGATAAAGCGATTCTTCTTAAAGAGGCAAACAGACACAGGAAGTGCTCGTAATACCAAGTTTCAGGCATTGTTCAAATAAGTAGGCTACAAGCTAGAAAGGGAAGGAATAAATAAAGAGAAAGACAAAGTGTTTTTTTTTTTTAAATTTAGGATGAAGTCAAGTAGTGTTGAAAGAGATGAGTTTTCAGCTGTCGCTTGAAAATTGTCAGGGATTCAGCATTCTGGATAGAGCCCTGCATTTCAGCCCGGGCCCGACGGGCCCCGACTTTTTTACGCCCCTTTGGGCCGGGCTTCGGGCCAATTTTCACGTCATAGTTCAGACGTGGGCCCTGCCTCGGGCCTGTTTTAGGCTTCTCCTTATTTTTATGTTTTAGACATCCATGAATTAGTGATGAAAAAATAGCCACGCTGGTGGAAACAACATGAGACCGTGCTACCGCGACTGACAAGAGCGGCACTAAACGATGTTTAGTGTCCCGCCAGCAGCAGCATGTGCGTGCCGTCAGCGCAGCTGAAGAGTTCTGCGTTCAAATGCACGCAATAGGCTTAAGCTCGCCGCAAAGCATCGGCAAAAGTAATTACCATAAATGTGTCAGGGGGAAAGAGGAATGAGATATTTGAAATATTTACTAATAAATAGTGTTTTCTGAGTCGGTGTCGCAAGGAATGAAGTTGCCGATCCTGACTCGCCACCTCTTCATTAGACGCACCTTTAGAGAGAAGTGCATCTTTACGGATTATAATTATGATTATAATGAAAGAGTTTTTGTTTTTGATTTGTTTTATTTCGTTAAGTAGTAATTTAAAGCTTTCTATAGATATATTTATCATGTCTGTGAGGCATTCGAAAAGTAATTACCATAAATGAGTCAGGGGGAAAGAGGAATGAGATATTTGAAATATTTACTAATAAATAGTGTTTTCTGAGTCGGTGTCGCAAGGAATGAAGTTGCCGATCCTGACTCGCCACCTCTTCATTAGACGCACCTACGCTGGCCGCTTGGTCGTTACTTAAAAAAACAAAAACTTTTATTTAAAGAACAAAAAAATGCTCTAAACGTTCTAAATTAACTTAATAAAAAACGAAACGAAATATAATCACTTTGCCATTACATACAAAACGAAACTATTTTAATATAGCTGAAACAGTAGTATAAGCTGTTTTGGGTGAAGGGGGAAAAAAGATGGGCTCTGGTCGGGCTCGGGCTGGTAATTCTGATAAGTTGTCGGCGTGGACTATCTAAATAAAGTGTTACCCAATAATAAGCTGTTTTGGGAGAAGGGGGAAAAAAAGACAGGCTCGAGTCAGACTTGGTCGGTAATCCTGATAAGCTGTCGGACACGGGCCGGGCTAGGGCCTGAGCGTCTTGGGCCAGGGCTGGGCTAGGGCATAAATTTGAGGCCCGTGCAGGGCTCTAATTCTGGATAGGGGTGGGAAGATCATTCCACCAGCCAGGAATGGTGAACGAGAATGTTCTGGAAAGTGATTTTGAGC
>NW_015549612.1:655470-655669 GCF_001515605.1 Sinocyclocheilus anshuiensis
CGGATAGGGGTGGGAAGATCGTTCCACCAGCCAGGAGTGGTGAACGAGAATGTTCTGGAAAGTGATTTTGAGCTTCTCTGTGATGGTACCACGAGGCGTTGCTCACTCGTAGATCTCAGACTTCTTGAGGGGATGTAGATTCGTAATAGTGAGTGGAAGTAGGCAGGTGCTGAGCCTGTGGCTGTTCTATATGCAAGCC
>NW_015549612.1:655870-657068 GCF_001515605.1 Sinocyclocheilus anshuiensis
TTCATCCATGCCGAGATGTCCGCCAGGCAGCCTGAGATCCGTGCAGCTACCGTTGGATCATCTGGTTGAAATGAAAGATAGAGCTGTGTGTCATCAGCATAGCAATGGTAGGAGAAGCCATGTGCCTGTATGATGGGATCCAGTAATGTAGTGTATATGAAGAAGAGGAGGGGGTCCAAGAACTGATCCCTGAGGTACCCCAGTGACCAGTTGATGTGCTTTGGATACCTCCCCTCCCCCAGGCCACCCTGAAAGACCTACCAGTGAGATTGGATTCAAACTTTCGAAGTGGAATCCCTGTAATGCCCAGTGATGAGAGGGTGGACAGGAGGATCTGATGATTGACAGTGTCAAAAGCAGCAGATAGAGCCAGCAGAATAAGAACTGATGATTTGGAATCAGCTTTTGCAATCCGCAAGGCTTCCGTTACTGACAGTAGTGCAGTCTCAGTTGAATGGCCACTCCTGAAACCTGACTGGTTAGCGTCCAGTTTGTTGTTCTGTGAAAGAAACAATGATACCTGGTTGAAAACAACTAGTTTGAGGGTTTTCGTTATGAATGGAAGGAGAGAGACAGGTCTGTAACTATCTATAAGTGAAGTGTTTAATGTAGGTTTTTTGAGCAGTGGGGTTACCCGAGCCTGCTTGAATGCAGTGGGGAAGTCACTGCCTGTGAGGAGAGATGTGTTGATGATGTGTGTGAGTGCTGGTAAAAGTGTGGGAGAGATTGCTTGGAGAAGGTGTGAGGGGATTGGGTCTAGAGGGCATGTTGTAGGATGGCTGGAGAAGAGAAGTTTCGATACTGCTGCCTCAGTGAGGGGACAGAAGGAGAAGATGGGAGTTTTAGCAATGGATTAACAGAATGATTTCTGAAAGATCATGTGACACTGAACACTATATTTTTTTGTATTTTTAATAACAAAAGCATCCTTCTACTAAGCAAAACAGACTTCTTTCAAAAACATGATTTTTTACCCCAAACAGCAGTGTAGACCTTTTTTTGACAACATGCCCCAATAGAAGGCATTAGGGGCATTGTTGCCAAGTCCGCGGTTTTCGTGGGTTTCACAATTGGTCTACATTTAAACTGTTGCTGCGGGTTGTTTTGTCAGACCGAGGGTTGAAGAGAACCCCCCTCCTCCACCCTCCGGAACACGAATTCAACTGAGCAGGAAAACCCACCCCCCCCCCAGAATGCG
>NW_015549612.1:657131-663405 GCF_001515605.1 Sinocyclocheilus anshuiensis
TGAAATCATGCTGTAGAGTTGGAGTGGCAGGGAAGACAAGAAGCTCAGTCTTTGCCAGGTTGAGCTGTAGGTGAGGGTCTTTCATCCATGCTGAGATGTCCGCCTGGCAGCCTGAGATCCGTGCAGCTACCATTGGATCATCTGGTTGAAATGAGAGATAGAGCTGTGTGTCATAGGCATAGCAATGGAAGGAGAAGCCATGTGCCTGTATGATGGGATCCAGTAATGTAGTGTATATGAAGAAGAGGAGGGGGTCCAAGAACTGATCCCTGAGGTACCCCAGTGACCAGTTGATGTGCTTTGGATACCTCCCCTCCCCCAGGCCACCCTGAAAGACCTACCAGTGAGATTGGATTCAAACTTTCGCGAATTCAACTGAGCAGGAAAACCCACCCCCCACCCAGAATGTGATTGGCCTTGTTCTGGCCATGATTGGGCTAGTTTTTAGTAGCAATTGGGCTGGTTTTGTCACGCAGACCTGGCAACCCTGATTAGTAGGTTGCAAGTTGTTAGTTTATTTTGTTTTGTTTTATTTTGTTTTTACTAAGTGAATGAAATATAAATTAAATGAGAATGGGAAATACAACTTCACATATTTGAAATATAGCTTTTTGCTATTTTTCATTATAGTTGTTCTTTGCCTCAGTGTACTGACTGAGTTATAGCCCTGGTCTCTCTTGTTTGGTATCTAGCAGTGTGGTTGTATATTTGCATTCATTCCTTCGCACAGCTTGCCACGTAGTAGATTTTTTTCCCCCTGTGTCTCACTCCTTTCTTTTATTAATTTGATCAGCTGCTCTTGCCAGCTCCCTTGTTACTTCCTGTACCCATGAGCCCCCCCTTCATCTGTGAGTCACCCGTTCCCAATGGAGACTACTGGCAACCCTGGAGCGTAGAGAAAAGAGAGAGCGAGAAGGACAGGAAGTAAACAGCAAGCTGTATGACAGAGGGAACAACAGGGTTTTTGTGTGCACAGCTTAAAGAGGGCTATCACTGGAGGAGAGCAACACACAGTGGACAAGTGCAGGAAAAATGAACACTGTAGAACAAGGGCCCTGGAGATAGAGAGAGGCAGTAATGAAGAGAGCAACAGGGGGATAGGAAGAGACGAATCTCCTCCTCAGTTCCTAAAGAGTGTGTGATCTCTGAGAGAGCAGTCAGAAGTGTGTGTGAGAGTGTGTGTCTGTGTGAGAGAGGGGGCAGTATTAGAAGATCTTTGAAGTAGAGGGGTGTTTGAAGCCTCTGCTAGCTATCAGCTGTGTTATATAGCATTCACAAGGAAAATAATCCTTGGAGCGCACTATGTAGGGGAGGCTGGACATGTTTTTATACTTTCCTTCATTACTTGCAGACTACTACACGTCTACATGGTATATTTTGGTATAAGACGTGTCAGAAGTAGGCTAACAGAGTAACAGTACCTTGAATATACAGTATTTAGTAAGTCTGTTTAGGTCACTTGGGGCAATTTTAACATAATCCCACTATATCTTAAATTATAACACCCCTCAGAGGACCTCAGATGATGCCAACCATCAAACAACATACAAAACTACCAAACTTTGCTATAAGTTTAATCGCAACATATAATCATTGCTGTTAATAGTGTTCACCATCTGTTTGATTACGTCATTAACTAACTGCTTGAATTTTACTGTACATTTCTGCCATATGGACATCAACTTGACATAGTCACCACTGATAAGCTACTACTAAATATAATGTAGAAACTTTAAAATAGAAACTTATATTTTCTGTAAATCTGCTTTGCGACGATTTGTATCATGAAAAGCGCCATACAACTAAACTTGAATTGAATTGAATCTCAAAGGAATAATATTATTGCTTTAATATTATAATATTACTGTAGTTTTTCATGATGCTAATTTTATCTCTTTTAAATGTATATCCAATCAACAACAGATGGATAGATCCAAGTCCTTCCCCTACATTTTTTGTCTTATTCGATAATCAGATTCACTCGTCTATACATCACAATGGAAGAAAAGATGTTGCTACTTACTCTACATTGCCACTTTACATATACATTGCTTCATTATAATTATTTGATTAGTTTATTAGTCCAATATTTGTATAAAGTATACTGTGCCTTACAATATATTGACCAACTGATGATTCCAGAACACCTGTTCATTTCATTCTGTAATGTTTATTAATGTTAAATTGATATAGTTCACCCAAACATTAATGTGTCATTATTTACTCACTCTCAGGTTGTTACAAACTTGTATGAATTTATTTCTTCTGCTAAACACAAAAGAAGATATTTTGAAGAATGTGAATAACCAAACTGATTTCAAGAATACAGTCATAATATTTTAAGAATACTCTGATAGACCCCATTATGAAAAAAATCACAAAATTTCAAGAATAAAGTCGTGACATTGCATTAAATGTAATGTAAAATGAACAAGGGATAATTCACCAATGAAAATTCTGTCATTAATTACTCACCCTCATGTCGTTCCAAACCTGTAAGTCCTTCGTTCATCTTTGGAACACAAATTAAAATATTTTTGATGAAATTCTTTCTGCTTTCTGACCCTGCCTATGCAATGGAATTGGAATGAAATGACAAAGTTCAAGATTTGAGAATACATTTTGTGCACAAAGAAAACAAAAGTAATGACTTTATTCAACAAATTTTTCTCTTCCGTGTCAGTCTTTGATGTGCGTTCATGAGAGTACCACAACATATGCATGTGGTAATAATATTTTGAAGATTATGAGAATGTTCTCAAAAATGTAGATTTTTCTTTTGTTTTGCCATAGCATGAAAACACAATAATAATTACACTATTTTATTTTAGTCTATGTAATTTTAAATATAATTTTTGTAACTTTAAAGTCATCAAATCTTTTTAGATCAGAGGGAAGAAATCTGAACACCCTAAAAAATACCATACATTGGTTAAAATGTTTGAAAAGGTATGAGAGAGGAAATTCTGAATAAATGTGACTGAAGAATTGTCATTGCTACAATGTCGAAAGAGGAGAGTGGAAGAGAGAGAGAGAGTGTGTGAGCATGATTATGATAAATGTGAGTAAAATAAGACATGATTGATGTTAATAGAGGGGTTTCTACAGAGCGGTGGATGGGGACTGAAGGTTCTCATATTTATATTAAGCTTTATGATTCAAGAAGAATTAATATAAATCTGGGCTCCTGGAAAGGTGCTCCATCTTACTGCAGCCTCTTTCTCTCTCTTAGCAGAACTGCCCGATAAAAAAGATTTGCCAGATGCCCTTAAACAAACAACACACACAAATGCAAATAAAGTCATGCAAGTTTCATAAACTGCACAGGTTCATTGTTTGCTTCCATTTTTAATATTTTGCTGTCACAACTGATGGCTGCACTTTCATTTACAGTTTTGGAAATAATTTCTTGTGAAATTAATCAGCTTGTTCATAAAAAGCTGGGAAGTTCATGCAGAGTTCCTTTCCTAGTTTAATGTCACCTTATTGCGGCTTTAGAACAATAAGGTTTTAGTAAGTTCAGTTCATTAATGTTCAGTGTCTCACACATGTGAATTTTCCATACAGGTTCCAAGGCAATTGTAGAGGTGTTTGTGATGCTTGAGACGTTTATAGACGTTTATTAAGATGTTTATAATCAGCTAAACCTTACATTAGACATGGTGGGAGTCTGTTATTCATGAATCTGGGCTGGTTTCTGGGTCAGTACCCATGTAGGCAAGACATGAGTCCAAACGATTTCAACCTAGGCTCATTGGAAAAAACATACTTTTACTACAGTACATCTTTGCAAAACTCCAAAAATGTACTGTAACAATTCCCTGCAGCTTCCATCTGCAGTAACACTAGAACCAGTAAAACACAAATTATGGTCACAAGGGCAGATTATTGATTGATAAAGAATTAGTATTGTGCAAGGAACCATGTTATGATGTCATGTTATGCGTCACAACCAGCTTCATATTTGTGGCTTTTCTGATGTAGTAAACTTGCTTGTTAGCTCACCTGGAATAGCGTCACACTTGTGATGTGGAGCACTCTGGTATGAGTCCTGTGAAACGAGAGTCAAAAATAAAAGTGTAAGTGACGTAGCAGTGAGCTCAAAGGCTTGTCGAAGCAAGCTAAAATAGAATTGTTGCTTCAGCAAATGCCTTTTTACCTCACGTTTCCTTATATTAACATTATCAGTTAGTTATCAGTTATCACTAAACATTTTTAGTTTATTTAGTTTAGGTGGTATGCTATTTTCAAACAGAATCATTAACCTTTTAGCTGCACTCACTGGACATTTAATTTCCGAACTGCCATGAGTCGTGCAACAACCAACCTAATAAAAAGTTGCCATCACGTTCATCTGTTTTGGACAAAACTGATTGTACTTTTAGCGCCACTCACTGGACATTTCACTTTGGAAGTTTTGCGTAATGTGCAATCAGCAAGGTAATATTGAACATTTGAATAGACTGATTCAAACCCGTAACATCTGCAGCATAAAACGCTACTTTTGGAGCATTATGGCAGAAACATTTAAGTATATTAACAAACTTAAAATCAGTCAGAATGAATTGAATTGCGACCATCTTTTCTTTTCTTCTCTTCTCTAAAGTGACGCATATATCCAAGTGAAACAGCTTGAAACAGAAAACAGATGTAGGAAGAGACTATAATTTTGTTCATTGAGAATTGATTGAATCGTTGAATCGTTTGTTTTGTTACTGCAATCTAATGGGACAGACATGTTCCTTGATGTGATAGATTACTGTCCCGCCCTCAAGCCGGTGCACGTCATAGAAAATAGATAGAAGCGGGAAGGGAATTTAATGTTTTTAAATTAAAGATTACAAAGGCACATGAGTTAAAAAAAAAATAATGTGCACAGATAAATAATTTATTATATAAAAAATATGAATTGTAAATATTGATTTTCTGGTGACTTTAATTCCACTCCCACATGACCAAACGGTTTGAAAACTGCTGCTTTGGAGGCACAAATCAACAGAATCTTTCCAACATAACATTAAATGCTAACATCTTGTTGAAAAACACTTTCAACATGTACTGTCCCTATTCAGATTCTTGGAAAGCATGCTGTGAACTAGAAGTTTCATGTTCATTTTCAGTGAAGACCAACAACGAGTATTCATGTAGTCCTAACACAAACAGATTAAGTAAACCAGCGTGGATTGTACAAAACGAAATTAGAATATTCAATATTTTTGTTAAATTAAATCATTCTAATTAAGAAATTGAACAAGCAGTAAAAAGGAGGTTTACACTCCAAAAATGATGATAAATTATATTTATTATAGTGCAAGATGTGGAGAATTCACTCAGATTTATGCCACTTAAAAATAATTCATGATTGACGTCATTATGTTGTGCAAGTTCCTCAGATGCCTCACATTTCTCCCAGTTGAAGATCTCTCACTGTCTGCCTTTAATGGAATCCTCTTCTGCATGAGTGCAGTTACTTGAGGTCTCACTCAGTCTGGTGTTTTAAAATGCTCCTCTGGGGCTCAGAGATCCTTCTACTACTTTCATCTTCACGTCTCTGTGTCCTGGCTGTGTTTAACAGGTTTCACAGAGGAAATTCACCTTTTTCAACACATGTGTTTACACAGAGTGAGTACATGTGCTGTTACGGTGTGTATTTCAGACATATACAAACAGTTAATTGGTTAATTAGTGTTTCTCTGTTTGTTTATCAACCTGGTTGATTGTGTCCTAAATGACCAGCACATTTAAATGTGCATAATTCTATAGAGACAAAGACCAGAGCCACACAGAAAGCCCTGTAAGACAGGTTAGGAGTTTAGTGTATGATGATGACATAATTTTTTTTTTCATTTATAAATGTATGTTATAAATATCCATATGCATTTATATAATTTGTGATTTACACCCAATTTAAATTTAGCTTTATAACATAAATAACAGCAGACTCTTAGTCATTAAACTTCAAAGTGTGTAGTCCAAGAAGGTGCTGTTGGATGATTAGAACGTAGCCTTACCTCATCCTTGTTATTTGGAAGTCCGATTTCCACTAACTTAATCAATTCACTATGCTAAAAACGCATTAAGTTTCTGCGTATGGCCTGAAGCTGACTGTTGAAGGAAGATGAAGCAGTCAAAGGTAAGACAGAGCTTTATGTGATGGCGAGAGAGCTGTAAATCTAGCAGTGTTAGTATGCGTCTTACCTCTGTCAAGCACAGAATTTACTGACATCCATTCTGCTTGTTTGAAACTAAATTCACTGAGCTATATATATATATA
>NW_015549612.1:663571-676029 GCF_001515605.1 Sinocyclocheilus anshuiensis
GAGCTATATATATATATATATATATATATATATATATATAATACAAGATTAAAATTAATCTTCAACACTTAATAATTTAAATGTTTTGAATTATTAATTACACTGTTAAATGTAATCCTTATCAATACTCAAGTTGAAAATCAAATTTCCTACTGCACATTGTAATATTGTGATGCCTAAATTCATGTGTAGCATTTAGGGTGGTTTCATTTTTCATTTTTTGTCAAAAAGGTATTTTAATATCCATTATTTTTTAGGCTTAAAATAATCATCAGCTTTGCATAAACAAAATGTAAATAAATATTTATGGTAGTTATATTTAATGTCATATAAAAGCAGAACATACAACAGCATGTTTTCATTTCTATAGTAAAGATTTTGTGTGTGTGTTAAACGGTTTGCTAGAGGTGTGTGTATGTGTGCTTATGAGTTAAATGTTCTGCTGCAGGTGTGTGTGTGTGTGTGTGTGTTAAACGGTCTGCTGCAGGTGTGTTTGTGTGTGTGTTAATCCCAGCAGTATCTCTGTCCCTCCCAGCCTGATGAGCAGAAGCTGACGGTGGAGTGTCAGGCTCATTGACTCTCTCGCTGCAGGACCCAGTGCTTTAATAGCCTCTGATGGCATGACACCAGATTCCAGACTCTGACCTCCCACAGGCAGCAGCACTCTCCACTGCAGTCATGCCCAGTGGGGGCCACGCGTATCACACGCACACAGAGCTCACTCAGACACCGCAAACTGCAGGGATCAGGGATGGCTGTCTTCATGAGGAGAGAAAGGTAAAGGGTGGGGACCAGTGCTGTAGCTTGTGTGTGGAAAGGTGTTTCTATGAGCTACTGTAGCACTGTGCTGGCCATAAGCATCTTGGCACTCAGCTTTATGGCTTTGCTATTAAATCACCATTCAAATATAGATTCAGTTATTTAATTCAGTCATAAAAGTATTCAAATATGAGTAATAAGGAATTTAATGTCACATTCAGATTGTAAAAAATTGAGGTTAAAGATTAACAGACAAAAACTCATCAACTGCAAATGGCAAAATTTACAGTAAGGACACGGAGAAAAAATCTGCAAGTGTGCAGGACAGAACTGGACCTTAATATGGAAATTCAAAAAAAAAGTCACGTTTCATGTGGTGTAAGGTTTTAATTAGTGAAATAATCAATCAAGCTGACCTACCCAAAACCTCAAAATTGTAATCAAACTAATTTAATGAAAACTTAAGAAACTATGAACTATTGAAAAATGTAGACCTCCCCCTTGCCTCTAACAAACTCAAATGTTAGCAGACCTTGAACAGGTCCACAAAATGGCAAGTTACCAAGCCATTAAATAAATTAAAGGAAGGCTTGTGGTGCATTCTAGAAATGGAACAAGAACACAAAGGCACTGAAAGAACCAGAAGAACATCTCTGCATAAATAAAAGTAAAACAAATAAAATTCTTAACAATTGTTGTCTTGTTTTCCAGTAAAAGAATCTAAACTTGCTTAAAACATTTGCCTCTTTTTTCTTGCTTTAGCATAAATCTATCAAAAATACTACTAATAATAACAACAACAACTATTTGCCAATTGGATTGGAAAAAAATAAACAGAAATCAAAATATATCCTCTCTGAAAAAAAGTCTGTAATATCTTATGCAATTCTACTTCTTAAGTAAATCTATATTTTTTTAGAAATGCTTGGATTGTTTTATTGGAAAAGAAGACAGAATATACTGTTTGTACTGAAAATGAAATACTAATGTAAATAAGTTTGAATGAACTAATAAAAAAACCTTCAAAATTTAAATAATAAAAAAAAACAGTTTAGAAACTTAAAACAGAAAAGATTATTTTCCTTGGGAAAAGGTTTGTGCTATGAGCAGAAAATACATCTGAGAGACAGGATAATGTTTATTCTCTCCTTAATGCTCTATTGTAATGAATGTAATTAGAGCTATTCCTTCCTTCCTTTTCCTTTTCTCCCCCCCCCATATAGTCTAATTTATTGTTTTCGGCAGTTGAATTCATATCGCTTTGGCAGTACTGTATTTTGATACTCCTGCCAATACTGCTTCTCTGAATTTGAAGGTAAGGGAGTAAGTGATTAAAAGAGAGGCATTGAAATGGAGAAGGTAGGGGGAGAAAATGATAAAAAAGGAAAAGCTAGGGAGCAGGAAGATAATAAATTCATTACAGAGGCGTTCAAACCTCCAGAGGTTTTCTAATGAACAATGCGCCATTTTGCACTATGACGTCAGCACTAAACAAATTTCAGCTCATTGTGAAATTGTTGAGCCAAACACAATCATCGATGGTTCTCTCACAAATTCATCGGACCACAGAGAAAGAGAGAAAGCAGCATACATGATGTTCTGTATATCTGACCAATGATCAGAACCGCATGGTTTTTCGGTCAAAAAAAGCTTGTAAAGACAAATTGTAGGAAATAATTGGTAGATTTGATTGTTTGCCAGAAGCATTCAGGTAGTGTTAGCAGTGAACCTTTAGCAAACCTTTGGCAAAAATGAGCAGTTTGCCACTTCTGCCAAACAGTTTTCCATAAAAGCTCATTTGCATGTGATTATGTGTGGCAGTGTTCATCAAATCTTTACCACAGGGGTTTGGCAGAACACTATAATTTTGTGTATGCAAGGTTGCACAAATTATACCGTTGAGATTTTAAAGAACAGTGAAGGAGAGACCTACAATACAAAGTACAAAAACCAGCTGAGCATTCTTTGAGATATGACTTTTACTGTTTATGGACTCAAAATAATAGTTCACCCAGAAATCATTTAATCAAGTCTTTCCAAATCTTTTTTGTCACACGTTCTTTGGTTGAATATAAAACAAGATATTTTGGAAAATGTTATAGTGGAATTACCAAAAAAACTAATATATATATATATATGTATATATATACATACATACAGTGTGTATATATATATACAGTGGGTACGGAAAGTATTCAGACCCCCTTCAATTTTTCACTCTTTGTTATATTGCAGTTATCTCCAGCGAAGTGGAAAATAAGATTAATTATGCTGATGTGCAATGTGGCGATTGAATATTACTATTCATATAGTGGAAAGAAATGAATTACAAGCAGATATATTCCCTGGGAAATACAGGCTGGATTTTTAAAAATGTATTTCTTGTTATTTTTTTTTATTTTTTATTTTTTTCAAACAAGCCTATACGATTATTCCTATCCTTACAATGGACCCTTTTCACAATTTATTTTGTGTTCTCATGTGCCCTGCAAAGCTACCTGAAAAACTATGCACAAGTGCACCTATAGGGCAAAGGCTGCTTTAAACGCAAAGGATGGTCACACCAAATGTTGATTTAATTTAGTTTATAGAAGTTAATTGATAAAGTAAATCGATGACATTATTTTTTGACAGCATCCTCATTTTACAGCACAACTTTTAACAGCACTGTAGCTTTGCAGGTACAGTAGGTTTCTTGAAGCATCTTGGAGATGTTGCCACAGTTCTTCTGGATTTAGTCTGTCTCAGTTTGTTCTGTTTCTTCATGTCATTCCAGACAGACTGGATGATGATCAGATCTATGTGTGGAGCCCTGGCTGTTGTCAGACTCCTTGTGCAAACAAAAATCTCACTGGATTATTACAATTAATGGTAAAATGAATGTTTGGAAATGTAAACTGAAATTTCCTACAGATACACTACAGCAAAAGATAGAAATAAATGACTTAAAACCATTTTTTAGCTGGTGAAAATACTAGCGTTTTGATCATTTTAGCCACCGCGGTATATATATATATATATATATATATATACACACATGTAAATACATGTAAATATTTTTGAAATATATACTGTATGCGTGTGTGTATTTATATATACATGATAAATATACACAATACACACACATATATAATGTAAACAAAAACTTTTATTTTGTGTGTTCCACTGATGAAAGAAAGTCATTTAGGTTTGGCACAACTTGAGGGTTAATAAATGACTTCACTGTGTTTTATTCTGGTTTAAGGAAGGTCAAAGAAGTGTTCACTGAGACGTTGTCTTTGGTCCCTTGAACTGAAGTGGCGTCCAGATACAGCTGCCTCAGCCGTCCCTCCCCCTCTGTCCAGCTCCTCAGCTCCTCATATCAGCTCTGTAAATCACACAGATGAGACAGCTGCAGGTGTCCTGATTAAAACATCACTTTCATCTGTCCAGTCTGTTCATTCCAGGCATGTACAGATGCTTCTAGTTCTGGAGGAAGAGGAGACAGAGCTGTCTGTAATAATGACAACTTTCACATGCTGTTAGATTGTATAGGGTGGTAAACCATTTTGCATCTTTAAAATGCGTTCAAATCCACATTTTCTGCATAAAAGCATGTTTCAAAGGAAAACCTGACATTTGGGTGAAGATGTAACACATATTCACTCTTGGTCAGTACCTATTTGTTTGATTTGCATCCTCTTTTTGATTTTCGCTTAGTATTTTCTTCATTCTGTCCAGATGGTGTGATTAAGTTGTTGACACATGGGATGCATTTTGTAGTTCTTTCCCCTTTTTTTCCCTTTAGCTAATATTCAGTCATTTATTAACTTACAAATACAAGCTGGTGTGGCCACTATTGATATTTGATATTAATATTTGACTAGCAGCAAACTAGCTACTGTTACAAAAATGCAGCTACACTGAGGTTTGGGTTAGATGCAATAGTTACATTGTGTTATATGCATTTTTAATTATGCTCTTTACATTTTGCCCACAAGCTATTTGGTGTACACATAAGTGTGAATGAGAAATGAGGACAGACAGTCTGGGGGAGAAAGGGAGGCCTGTGAAAATGTGTGACGTGTCAATAGCAGCAAAAATTCTCTGTTGTAACAACTTGACTGACACCGAACAGGTGCACAACCAGAAGGAGGTGTCAGATTTGATTGACATTCTTGCACATGTGCGGCTGTTTCTTCAACAGTGGGCACTTTTGGCCTTGTGAACTTTTAGAAAATAAACCACACTTTTTACACTTTTTTTTTTACTGTTTGCTTTTTTACGAACAAGCAAATGTCATTTTCATCACGTCACAATGTGCGTCGTGTTTAATAGCATTCTGTACTGGAAATTACTTAATAATTTACACATCTCATTTCATGCTCTTCTTCACTGACAAGGCATTTGAAGGATGCATTTGTCGTTCAAAAGTTTGGGGTCGGTAAGATTTTTTGTTTGTGTTTTTGAAAGAAGTCTCTTATTCTCACAAAGACTGCATTTATTTGATCAAAAATACAGTAAAATCAGTATTTTTTTTAAGTGTTATTACAATTTTAAGTAACTGTTTTTTTTCCCTCAAGATTCTTTGATGTGTACAAAGTTCTAAAGAACAACATTTATATGAAATAGAACTCTTTTGTAACTTTGTAAATATCTTTACTGTCACTTTTGATCAATTTAATGTTGAATAAAAGTATTCAAGTATTCTTAAAAAAAGAAAAAATGCCCCTTTTTATACTTTACCTTTTAACTTTTGACCCATAATGTATACAGTTTGTTTAAAAACTGTTTGTAAAGACTGTTTTATTTTGACCTTCACATAACAAAAAGAAGTTGAAGTCTGTTAGTTTTATTAAAAAAATAGCCCTTGGAACATGAAAATTGCTACAACACAAATATATTAACATATTTGCAAACATATGTCTAGGCAATGTCTCTTCTGCTTCAATAATGATGTCAAGATTGATTATTATGTCGGGGGAATTTTCCATCAGATGTAAAACACAAGCATATGCTTATGGATGTGACTGACTCGTATATAAAGCAAGCATATAGAAGGAGGTAAACGGCAGACACATTTTGTGTGAGTATGTGTTCATCACAGGGGCTAGTTTTTAATGGATTGTATTTTAGCCATAAGCTGTAGTGTCTTTTTAATTCTCTCCTTTTCCTTTCAACATTTTCTTCTCCTCTACAGGGTTCATCCATTTATTTATTCCCCCTCCCACCACATCCATTTTCTTTCTTTTATGAAAAGAAAATATTTTCACACTCAACCATTTTACCGGTAAAAGCACACATACACCCGTTTACTCACACACACTTTACAAATTAAATCAATCTTACTCTTATCATTTATACATGCTCTAAAGGAACAAAGAATGTCTTTTGAATATTAAACCAAATGAGATCATTAATTCTCAGAAACATCTGTACACTCTAAAAATGCTGGGTTAAATACAACCCAGCGCTGGGTAAAATATGGACAAACTCAGCGATTGGGTTGTTTTGACCCAGCGGTTGGGTTACTGCCCAGAAGGTTGGGTTAAACATTTAACCCAACTGTTGGTTGAAAACAACCCAATTCTCTGGGTTTGTCCATATTTAACCCAGCGTTTTTTAGAGTGTATGTAATTATAGATCTCAGCCCTTAATGGAACATAAGAAACGCTACATAAGTGAGTGACATTACCCCCACCATAAAAATATGTCACCCAAACACAGTGTTTCATTAGAAAAACATAAAATTGAAATTCAAATATCTTTTAATCTGGTAGCAGGAGCAACTTTAAAGGTTGTGCATTAAAAATAAATGAACAGAAAATTGCATTTGTCCCCTAATGTTATTTTATGTACCGAATCCAAATATTTCAAGCAGGGTGATAAATGTTGAACTTTCTTGACAATAAAGGCAATAAAACCTGTTCAGCAGTCTTGTAGTGTAACATTGATGCAACATTACAGAGTACATATATATGAAACCCTTAGGGCAGCGCTTTTCAAATTGTGGAAGACTTCACTAGTTCTCACATCTTGTTCACTTTCACAAGTTCAGAAGTACAGTGTTGACGTTTGATGTCCAAAAGCAGTGTTTCTATTGTATTTTTATTTGTTTATTCATGGTTTCTTCTCCTCTGCTGCCTTCTCCTAATATGGGTGTTGAGGGATTCTTTTCTTTCTTTTTTTTTATTTTAAGATGAAATATTCTGGAGGTCGGCCGCCAAAGTTTTTTTTCTTTCTTTCAAAGTGTGGCGTCACCATAAAAAAGGTTGAGAAGCATTGCCGCTAGGGAGCCCTGGTTTAATTGCAGTGTCAGTTTCTGTGGTCCTTTCCTCTTTTCTTACCATAGAAGACGTTTGCAGATCAACTCAGGCCATGCAGTTTAGAGCTGCTTTACTTAAACCAATGCGCTTTGATAGGGAGTTCAAAAGGGGGAATCTAAGTTCTCTCTTTCATCGTCTATACTGGTTCCCTCTCTCTCTCAAGCCAGTTTATTATGTGTTTGTGTGTACCAGTAAGTATCGTGTGTTTGTTTGTTCATTGTGTGTAGTTGCATTTACCTCAGACATATAAGAAAGCACATTAGTTCATTCCCTTATTGTTCACAAGAAAAACAACCGTGAATACATAAATGGACAAACAAACAATCCAAATGAATAACTATAAATGGCCGAAGAGAGCATTAAATACCAAATTAAGGAGAAACGGATGCATCTACGATCTTTAACTTTCCTCAGAAGCAACGAAAACACAATATGTAACACTTTGGCTTTGTATTTATTAGCATTTGACTAATATATAACACATAAAATCCCTTATTCTGCAAACAAATCACAGGATTCAGAGCCCTGGGGCTATTCGGCGGTTCGGAGTGATTCGGCGGTTGTCTTCCGAGGAGAATAAAAGAATATTAATTAATTTTTGAGGCACAGGAAGCTCAATTGTGTTATGAGGTTTTGCATTTGTTAGCTTGCTTTTTAATGCGCGACGTGAGGATAATTAGATGGAACAGATGGAGGTCAGGTGACGTGTTCGGTAATTTAATTATTAATATCGTTTTTTATTTTGTGATCCCCACAAATGGCTAAGAACAGGTTGATCCGTGCCGGTGTCCTGACATTTTATCCTACTCATCAGATTGTCCCACCAGGGTTTACTGCACATGCGCACATCAATATTGCATCCTTTTTCTCATGCTGAACAACAATATTGAATGTATCTGCATTACTGTAAGTGTAGGTTTAGGGTTGGGGTAGGTGTAGGTGTAGACTTTAATAAAACACAATCTAATAGGTAGAAAATATTATTTATTGTTGGTTTTCTGTAGCTGTATCCCGTCTAGCTACAACCGCGGATATAACACATAATTACTGTATTTGCATTACTGTAAGGGTAGGTTTAGGGTTGTGGTAGGTGTAGACGTTAATAAACCATAATTTTACAGGTAGCATTTTTTGTTGTCGAATTGTACTACCCACTGTTTTAATGGGAGGTAGCAAAATCTGACAGGGTAGCACAAATCGACAGAACACCGGCATTTCTCATCTTGCGCAAGACACTATTAACATCTGATTAGAATTACGGCATTCTCCATCATCCTCTCGCTCTCCTTCTAACTCTTTCCTCTCTCGTAAGGGACCAGATGTAGCTTCTTTATTTCTCCCTTCCCATCATGCATTATGTATTTCATTATTGTGACAAACAACTCTCAGACGCTGGAGTACAGCCAAACATAATCGACACGTGGACATTAAATGGCTCTCATAAGCCTTCCTGTATCGATCTGCATAGTGACCAAGAGCAAGAGCAGGACTGGAGACACTCCGAACATAAAACTTCAACTCTTCTAGATGTACTTCCGTGGCAAGGTTCACCTCAGAAGAATACCATCCCAGGTCTAGCTGATAACAGAACAGTGACCCGTCCATTTAGTGTGTGATTTATTAATTGAGGTAAATGTCAAGTTTGCAATTACTTCACAATTCATCTGGAGGAGCTCAAAGGAATATATTAAAAATACATGACAATTAGACGGAAATGTGGCAGCTGTGAGAATGAGAGAGAGCGGGCATGTTTGTTTAGGGGATATTTGTGTGCTGTGGGGAAAAAGCCATGGCATTTCTAAGATTGGGTCACATTTATCAGGCGATTTGCTCAAACGCTGCTGTCAGCTTCTTGGTGTTCAGACTCCAGGATAATCTATTTTTTTGAGACGGCAGCTATACTTTCATAAAGATTTTTTTGGCTTTTTGTTAAGTGAATATAGTCAACTTCAAAACTGACAGTTCAAGGTGAAAGCTTTAATCGTTTGTTTCTAAATTAAGACTTGTTTGACATTTGGAAAAGGAGTTGAGGTTGAAATTTTGTTCATGACTCACCAGAACACAATGAATCCTCTGAAAGCAATCGATTTTGCTTTTCACACTCTTCGGCCTTAGTTTGTCCGTTGCTGGTATATTGTGTTTTCAACATTTCATTGAAAAGCCAATGCATCATAACGTTGGCTTGGAGCTGGACAATAGCCATCTTCCACTGCAGATTTTGGTCATACTTTATTTTAAGGTCCAGTTCTCACCATTAACTGACTTGCCTCAGTAAACGCCTAATTTGCTGCTTATTAATAGTTAGGACGGTAGTTGTTAAGTTTAGGTATTGGGTAGGTTTAGGGATGTAGAATATGGTCATGCACAATATGTGCTTTATAAGTGCGTTAATATGTTAATAATAGTATTATTGCTATTAAGCATGCTAATAAGCAACTAGTTAATAGTGAGAATTGGCCACCATACCCAGACTTTTTATTATTTTATTTTATTTTATTTTATTAGTTAGTATTGGTTTAGATTTTGTTGTGTTTAGCAATTTATTTACAAAATATGGGTCAGAGGACAACAGTGTTATGGGTGTATTTTTATATGTAAATGAAAATAGAAAACAGTCATTTTTATTGCAAAAATATTTCACGACATGACTATTTTTAGTGTATTTTTGATCAAATATACCTTTAGTTATTTTAAACTGTTTATTATTATTATTATTTTATTACATTGTAAAATGTAATTTATTTTCAATTCAAGTTTTCAATTCAAGTTTGTATAGCGCTTTTCACGATACAAATTGTTGCAAAACAACTTTACAGCAAATTAGGTTTCTACAATATTTAGTAGTAGCTTATCAGTGATGACTGTCAGTTAATATGTTAATATACATATGGCAGAAATGTACGGAAAAATAATATGATCAATTTATTCCTCTGATGGCAAAACAGCCAAGTCTTCAGTGTCACATGATCCTTCAGAAGTCATTCTAATATGCTGATTTGGTGCAGAAACATTTCTTATTATTATCAATAATATTGAAAATAGTTCTGCTCTGTGGCTGAAATTTTTTGTTGAGGAAATAGGGAAACTTTTTAGGATTCATTGATGAATAAAAAATTTCTAAAGAACAGCATTTCTTTGAATTTTTTTTTCAAATAAATTATTTTTTCTGTACATTTTCGCTTGGTATCTTTAAAATCAAGTATCCTGAAAAAGTTTTTTTTTTTTTCTTTTGGCTGAGATATATATATATAGGCTATGTGTGTGTGTAGTATATACGTGTGTATGAATGTGAGTGTGTGATTGCCTGGGCTTCTGTGGCAAGTAGAAAGAAAATTTATATTCCCTGCAAACGGTTAATTTGTTCACTGAAATTTGAGCATACCACCAAACTATTAAGCCAAAAATTGTTTGACTGCAAAATCATTAAGTCAAGTCAAGTCAAGTCAAGTCTGCTTTATTGTCAATTCTTCCACATGTACAGCACATACACACAGAGTGGAGACTCCGCAGTCTCCTCCCTGATGGCAGCAGACTAAAGAAGCTGTGTGTCGGGTGGGTGGGATCACCTGCAATGCAGAGGGCTTTGCGTGTGAGACGGGTGTTGTAAATGTCCTGGAGGGAGGGGAGAGAGGCACCAACGATCTTCTTGGTGATTAAGAATAAGATTATTAATGAATAATCTATTATTAGTGAATAAGATTATTCCTTTTGTACTTATGCAAACAGCTATTTTGCCATTACGCACAAACCAAATTGCTATTATGTAAATAACTGTGTGGAGATGGTGATAGGAATATTTCTGCTCATTTAGCTGATTCAGGAATTCCATCAGAGGAAATTAATGACAGAGATCCTGAGTGTATACTGGCAGAGAGATTGAGAGAGAACGTGAGGGGAGGAGGAGCGGAGGAGAGGTCTGATCAGCATTTACAAAATTTTATTGGAACTTAAAGGAACACGCCACTATTTTTGAAAATAGGCTACTTTTCCAACTCCCCTAGAGTTAAACATTTGAGTTTCACCGTTTTCTAATCCATTCAGCAGATCTCCGGGTCTGGCGGTAGCACTTTTAGCTGTAGCTTAGCATAGATCATTGAATCTGATTAGACCGTTAGCATCTAACTCAAAAATGACCAAAGAGTTTCTATATTTTTCCTATTTAAAACTTGACTCTTCTGTAGTTACATCGTGTACTAAGACCGACGGAAAATGAAAAGTTGCGATTTTCTAGGCCGATATGGCTAGGAACTATACAATGAGCAATGATATTACGCAGCGCCTGAAAATAGGCTTATTGGAAGTTACCTAGCTGGGGACTATTTTCAGGCGCTGCGTAATATCATTGCGCCTGCTGTACCCATGGTACGGCAGCAAAGTTCCTTTATTATTACGCTGGAATGAAAGTATAGTTTCTAGCCATATCGGCCTAGAAAATCGCAACTTTTCATTTTCCGTCGGTCTTAGTACACGATGTAACTACAGAAGAGTCAAGTTTTAAATAGGAAAAATATCGAAACTCTTTGGTCATTTTTGAGCAAGATGCTAACGGTCAGATTCAATGATCTATGCTAAGCTACAGCTAAAAGTGCTACCGCCAGACCCGGAGATCGGCTGAATGGATTCGAAAACGGTAAAACTCAACTGTTTAACTCTAGGGGAGTTGGAAAATGAGCCTATTTTCAAAAATAGTGGAGTGTTCCTTTAAAGCCAAACAGCTCAACGAGGCAACTTCACCAAGGTTAAACGAATAAAAGAGAACGAAATGAAGACAATAAAGAGGTAGCAGTGAAAAGTGTGATGGAGATACAAATCACCTGACTCAACACAGCTCTATAAATAAGATGAAACCCTCAGGTAAAACATTACAGATGCAGGAACCTGTGTGTGTGAGCACAAAAATACTTTCAGATGCATATTACAATAAAGCTTCAAAGGTACATCTGTTATTCTAGGTCTTACGGAAGTGCTGTTCGGAGTTCACCAGCATGTTAAAGGAACACAGTTCATCAAAAAAGTGGAAATTTGAATTTACTCACCCTAATTGTTTCCAAACCTGTATGAGTTTCTTTCTTCTGCTAAACAAAAAAGAAGATATTTTGAAGAATGTGGGTAAACAAACGATTGCATTCCCCCATTGACTTCCATAGTATGGAGAAAAAAGTCAGTGGGAACCAGAAACGATTTCAGATCGGTTCAAAGTAACGATTTATATATGTTCACTTTATAATCAAGGAGTTTTGAATGTAGATTTTCAATTGCATTAACTGCCTGGCACTTTCATCTCACTATACAGGTGCATCTCAATAAATTAGAATGCCATGGAAAAGTTCATTTATTTCAGTAATTCAACTCAAATTGTGAAACTCGTGTATTAAATAAATTCAATGCACACAG
>NW_015549612.1:676149-685216 GCF_001515605.1 Sinocyclocheilus anshuiensis
GGTTGGTTGTGCATCTTTTTCTTCCACACTTTTTCCTTCCACTCAACTTTCTGTTAACATGCTTGGATACAGCACTCTGTGAACAGCCAGCTTCTTTGGCAATGAATGTTTGTGGCTTACCCTCCTTGTGAAGGGTGTCAATGATTGTTTTCTGGACAACTGGCAGATCAGCAGTCTTCCCCATGATTGTGTAGCCTAGTGAACCAAACTGAGGGACCATTTTGAAGGCTCAGGAAAACTTTGCAGGTGTTTTGAGTTGATTAGCTGATTGGCATGTCACCATATTCTAATTTGTTGAGATAGTGAATTGGTGGGTTTTTGTTAAATGTGAGCCAAAATCATCACAATTAAAAGAACCAAAGACTTAAACTACTTCAGTCTGTGTGCATTGAATTTATTTAATACACGAGTTTCACAATTTGAGTTGAATTACTGAAATAAATTAACTTTTCCACGACATTCTAATTTATTGAGATGCACCTGTATAAGAAATGGACAAACAGCTTTCTCTGTCTGAAATGAGAGCCTAATATTAATGCATTTATTATAATTTTGGCTCTGAATTCAGACACATGCTGAGCACAGGCATAGCATTGATCTCGGCTGGACTCTGAAAGGAAAGGAAACATCTAACCTAAAAACAACATTAGGGACCCTGTGATGACTGCTTTCAAATGCTGGAAAAGTTGTGAATGATGGGTTGATATTTTCTCAGTCTGTAGAAATCCATTTTCTGTCATCTTTTCCCACCTTTGAGCTGTGAGATGCAGACGCGGTTTTCCCAAAAGTATTTGAACACTTCAGTCACACTTTAAAATTTGTGAATGTCATTGCTTTAAAAAACAAAATATCAAAACAAGTGGCATTTATTTAAAAGAGAGACACTTTTCAAACAAAACATTTCCCAAACAATTATAAAACATCAAAGTTGAGATAAAGTATTTAAATGGTTGTCAGTGTACAAAATGATTTTCTGTCAGAGTATATACTGCATTTCATGAAGAACTTGCTTATTGACTATAGATAAAGGAGATTAATCTGGGTATTTTTTGACCTAAATAACACATATTCAGACATACTAATACTGCTTTTGGCATACTACATTGTAGGGATGATATGAGAAACGTTATTGTGGAGAAAAGGTCTGGCATTATTTGCTTGCAGAAACCATAATGATATTGACAACATGGGTTGATAAAAATAAATACTGTAGATACAATTATTTGGACAAAATAAATAACTGTAACAATATTTTACTATAAATTTTCACTGTCAGATTGTCAAGTCTGTCAGATTTATTTATTTATTTATTTGAAAGAAACTCACCAAGGATGCTTTTTTTTTTTGCTTAAAAATGCAGTAAAACCAGTAGTGTTAAAAATGTTATTACAATTTTTAAAATAACGGTTTTCTACTTTAATATATATTTAAAACAATTATTTATTTCTGTGATGGCAAAGCTGAATTTTCAGCAGCCATTACTCCAGTCTTCAGTGTCTCATGATCCTTCATTAAAATTTCTTTACTGTCACTTTTGACTAAATTGTGTTCTTGATAGTATTGTTTCTTTCTTTAATAAAAAAATAGTCTTTTGAATGGTAGTGTACATGTTTTGTCTTGGTAAATATGATATTTATTTTTTATCATAAATTACTAAGTAATTCATACTTTTTAACCTTCATTTTTTACAGTCATATACAGTAAAATGTCATGTATTGTCCTGTCAAATGTAATTAATTCATTTAAAAAAATTAACAAACCTCTGTTCTGGAGAATACAGAATGTCTTACACACAAGCTTTCAATTAATTTATGAAAGTGTTAGTTTCTACTTTAGTATTAAATCAAGCATCTCTTTGGTTTCTGAGAAACAGAAAACATGACAATGAATGTTTGGTCTTCATCAAATAAATAAAGAGAGCATGAAGACCTTCCAATAAAGCTAAACTTAGAAATAATTTCACACTCCACAGGAGAAGGTTTGGCGTTTTTCCTCTCCTGCTCTGCTCTATATTGAACAGACTTGACTGAGTTGAAAGTCGTAATGATAGTTTCTATAATTAGTATACTTAGGCCTTTCATATCATATAGTCTATTATGCTGTAGAGAAGAATCAAGAGAGAATCTGTTAGAATGTCAGTATAGTGAACAATCTTGCCACATATATCTGAAGAATTCTATACTTCTGTATCTTTATGTATTTATCTACATTTCTACCTGTAAGCAATGTGTTAGAATATTTTTTTCTGCTCACGTGCGTTTAGTGTCTTACAGCACATGCAGTCTGCAATGTCATAAATTTTTTAAAAAGTTTAGGAGGCAATATGCCATCTTGGCCCTATGGTACAAACATGTTGCATGTGTGTGTGCGTTTGTGTAACGGTGTGTGTGCTGTTTTAAAAACTGCAGCCAAACACTATTAAAAGAATCTATAGAAAATATGCAAAGCAGGATGTATTCATTCTATGCCATGCAGCGGAAACAGAGAGGAAAGGTCAAGTTTGTTTGTGTCTTGTCCAATATGTTTATCTACAACTAAATATTTTTATTTAGTCATTGTTGTGTCAATACATACTGTATGTATATATGAGTTTATACACCACATATGGGTAATATATGTGGCCTTTTAACACTTATCTCAGTTGGTGTGTTTCTGACAAATATAATGTAAAGTAGTTTTGCTTGCAGTAAGTGCATAAGTAAAATCTAACTTTTATATTTTAGTGTTTATGTAGGTCAGTGCTATATAGTTCATTAAGAAGTTTCTTTAGGAAAACATCTCTCTCTCACTTTAGTGACTGGGTGATTTGACTGCACATTTTCTCTCCTCTGTAGCTGCACAGTTTTGACGTCTCGCACACATCAATCACACTCAGTGTAATTTTCATTTCACACTCATTAGAGCGGAGCAAAAGAAATGTCCAAACATCAGCCTCACATTTACAGGAACAGGGTCAGATAGGATAAGAGAGTGAAGAAAAGCATGAATAAACCCTGGGAAAAATCGTGTGAAATTTGCTGTAAAAAATACATTGATAACTGGTTGCCTAAGAATTCACCATAAGAAATATGGTGACAATGTTTCAGATGTATTCTGTGTTTTACTGTTCACTGCTGTGTACTTCATTGACTAATATTAATATACTAATCTATTTTTGAATTCAATTTGAATTTTTGTGGAATGTTTTTTCCCCCAGAATTCTCTGATAAAAAGAAAGTTCAAAAGAACAGCTTTTATTTGAAATAGAAATCCTTTTTAATGTTAAAAATGTCTTTTGACTTTTGATCAGTTTAATGCATCTTTGCTGAATAGATTTTTTTTTTTTCAAATCTTACTTGCCTCAGACTTTTGATTCAAAAATATTAAGCATTAAAGCTTTAAAAAGCATAAAAAATTGTTGTTTTCAATATTGAAATTCAGCATATTAGGATGATAATAGTTCACAATGTTACTGTTTTTAATGTATTTTTATCACATAAATGCAGCCTTGGTGAGCATAAGAGACTTCTTTCATAAATATAAAAAACGTAACTATTCCAAACTTACGTGTATGTGTGTGTGTGTGTGTGAGTAATAAAATGAACGGGAAAAATAAATGCTTTTACTGCAAAATATAAAATAAGTATATAATAAGATAAATCATACCTGGCAGGCACATTCTGCAGCAATGTACAGTATAATTAAATGCCACATGTATTGCCCATGAAGTATATTTTTCATTGTTTCAAGGTAACTCCCAGTTAACTAATTAACAGGTTTTCAGTCTAGCACTTTTTGGCAAAAACAGCCTCTGGACTGTTTGAAAAGTGAGACGTGGCCTCAGAGAGCTGCAGAAAAAATTTGCAGGTTGTGAAGGTAGCTCAGGTAGACTCTCTGTAGACTTCGGCTTTCCTGAAACAAGAAGAAAGCTCCATTTATGATTTTTCAATATCAGAGTCCAAAGCGCGTTCTGCTTAGAAACAGAACATTTTATCCCCAGAAATTTAAAAGCGAGTTTGGGATCACTGAAACTGGTGTTTTCATGTGCTTCCTTTGGAAATAGCGAAAAGCTCATCAATAATGTAGAAGAGTCTTGCCTCAGTGTTCAGTTCAGAACAGTTTTAACAAAGCTAAAACAGCAGTTTGCCATTGTAAACAAAGACTCGGCTTCTGTTTTTTTCTTCGCTTTCTTCTCTTCTTGCCTGAGTTTCCATGGTGAATTAATGAAGTGATGGGGTTTCATTCTGGCTTACCGCTCAAACCAAATGCGGTTTGATTTAGGCTGCAGTTTACTTGCAATATGCGTGAAATGACATGCCATAAAGTCTAAATTAGCTCATAAACAGTCATAACCTGGAGCATGTCATAAACTCCGGCTGTCGTGTGTATTTGGTTGCCACACACTTAAGAGTGCAGGAATGTAGAAATGTATTGGAACGTATCCGGTTCTTACTGAATATAGAACAGCGGCGACAGCAGTGACAAGGTGCTATTAGCGTCAGGTGTGCCTCATCTCACGCTGCCTGCAAAACTGTAGCCACAACCCTCCTCTTGTGTGTGTGTATTCTACTGTTATTTTATTTAGATGCATGCTGGGTGCCTGAGCAACAATACAGATGAAAAACTGAAAAACTTCTTTCTCTCACTGTTGGGGTTCTGTCTGTATAAAGGGAGAAAGAGAGAAGAAAGCATGTTTAAAGACAAACATGAAATGAAATTAGTGTGCAAAATATGAGCAGGAGCAGCAGGTGATGAGTTTTAGTGCCATCAAAAGAGAAAAAATGTGGAGCGGCACTAAAGATAACTACAAACATGGAGTCGCTAACATCCACACATCAAGGTCACGTTTCCCTGCAAGATCTTTCAGCAGATGTGCCTCGCATCTCGGATTGTAAATCATTCCTCTAGTGTGAGCCAGAAAGGTTTATCTCATTGCAACATCTCATGCACGTTTTAATGCGGAAGAAGAATGGGGAAAAGATTGACAGGTACAGCTTGTCCACAATGGGGGGAAATGATTCATTGCTCGATGGGCCCAATATGGACATAAACTATTAAGAATACCGGAGGGAGCTGGGATGGAAGATTGATGATGGAAGTATTGTGATGTAACCTGTAGCTGTTTAGTAAATATATCTTATTTGTTGGAATTATTGCTTATTTAAATTTTTGTATATTTCATTGTACAAGTACATGTATTGTCTTGTTAAATTATATTAATCGTGATTAATCGCATCTAAAATAAAAGTTTTTGTTTACATAATATATGTGTGTGCTGTGTATATTTATTATGTATATATAAATACATTTATATTATATATATAAATATAATGTACAAATATAACATATTTTAATTAAATATAAACGTGCATGTGTGTGTATTTATATATACATAATAAATATACACTGTACACACATATATTAATGTAAACAAAAACTTTTATTTCGGATGCGATTAATCGCGATTAATTGTTTGACAGCATATATATATATATTACTTAAAAAACAGTAATGTAATATTTCAAAGTATGATACAGTAATGTATTCTGTTCTGACTCCAAGAAATTCATACTTTTATTCAGCGTGGATATATTAAATTGATGAAAAGTGACAAAGACATTTACATTGTTCCAAAAGAAAATTGAAATAAATGCTGAACTTTTTATTCACTAAATAATACAGAAAGAAAATGTATTATAGTTTCCACAAAAATATTGCACAAATGTTTTCAATATACTAATAAGAAGAAATGTTTCTTGAGCACCAAATCAGCATATTAGAATGATTTCTGAAGGATCATATGATGCTGAAGACTGGAGTAATGGCTGCTGAAAATTCAGCTTTGCCATCACAGGAACAAATAACATTTTAAAATATATTAAAATAGAAAACTATTTTAGATCGCAGTAATATTTTACAATATTACTGATTTTAGAATATTTTTAATCAAATAAATACAGCCTTGGTGAGCATAAGAAACAGCTTTTAAAAACATTTAAAAATCTCACTGACCCCAAACTTTTGAGTAGTAGTCTAAGTAAGTGTTCTTGAGTTATGCTCATTCAAAAAAAATGCAGTGTAAACTTTTTTCATGTTTATGTAATTTGTCTTAAGTTGGCTGACCAAAAAAGGAATAAGAAAAATAATCAAATGAGCTATATTAAAGGCTGAAAAATGAATTAATACTGCTTAAAACACTTGGTCCATTTCAGTTTGACCTGCTGATGTGCTTGTGTTTAGCTGCAGGCCTGGCTTCGTCCCAGACTGAGATGACTAATTAGTCTCTTACATTAGACATTAGAAATCCGTCAAAGAAACTCTCAAAGCCTCACTGAGCTATTAGAGAAGCTCATCTTAATTCATTAGATGTCGTTTTGGCGGAAAATAAACGATAATTAGCCCAATGATCATCCTCCTCTGTCTGTGGAGACTATATATGTGCCTTTAAGGAAGAAATAGGACCAGTTATGAGTATGTATTCAGTTTCATAATGACAGACGGGCGTCAATCTTCCCCTGCTGGGCTGTACGTAAATCTGATCTCTGTCAGATTGTGTTACGGACTCTGACAGTACAGGTGAGCTGCCTCTGTGCACTCTGGACACACTTCATTTCTGACAAGGAGGATTTTAAGGTTGGCTGCTGCTATTTCCAAATAATATGTTTGGCGCCTCACATGAACTTATGTCCACACCATTCTGCAGTGAAATCAAGCATGAGTGGGAAAAAATAGCTGTTTGTTTATTTGTTTGATCCTTTTTTGCAAACCTGTTTGTAATATTGAGTGTTTATAATGGACAGACTGTTGTACACCAAAATCACTGCACCACAAATACAAAATAATGAAGTGACCATTGATTTGTGTTTCTCTTTGTGTGCTTTCACAGATTTCATTTAAGACTCCATCGTTTTGAAAAGAAGTTCTCAAAAAATGTCTGAAGGACAGAAACACAGTGTGCATTTAAGAGTTACAATAATAAGTGTTTTCTGTTCTGGAACACTTGCCGTTCAGTTGAATTAAATTTAGCTTTTACAACCAGAGCATCTCAATTTAAATTTTGTATTTTTCCATTTAATTTTGTTTAGCCATCACATTTTTAATCATCCATCCATCCATCCATCCATCCATACCTAAGTATGACAGAACTTACAAGTTTACAAACAGATATGCAGATAAAACAGTATTCTGTTCACATGAGCTGTCCATGGTGCTGATTTTGGTCAATTTTTCTATGTGAATGATGTGCCTTTCTGTTTCTTTTTATTTGCTGTTGTTGTTATTTGTTGTAGTAGTAATTGAGAATTAGAGTTTGTAGAAATGTTTTTACTAGTTGTAACACCCAGTACAACAACACAATATGTGCCTCAGAGACCAAGAACTTGGCACATTCTAATGAGAGAGAAAGGCATTCAGAGTAGTTTCAGACAGAGACATTCAAAGAATGAAAAAAGATCCTGATATTGTTTCTAAAAAGTTCACCTTCAGGATAATTAATGGTTGTTTGCAACCTTCTTGCGCCGAGACTTTTGGATGCGCACGGCAGCACTCATTTGCTGGAATAAATAAATTCTTGACATATACTTTGGAAAAATGGACCTAGTACCTGGCAGCGGGTGTTCATGCATGTTTGATCTATTCAAATGCCAGGTCTTATTTACTCTCTCCAGGAAACCTTGAGAGCTTGAAATGACAGTCTCTCTTCATCTAAATCATGACTTCACGTCATCGTTTGAAGAAGAGACAAAGAGGAACTATGCGTTCTCTCTCAAACAGCTGCTTGAGTGCTGAATGGTCATTGACTGGAGCACGTGACAACGATCTCCGCTCTGCTCACACACCCCACCGACTCGCCTCGTTCATGGATGAACCGCTGTGCTGGTGCGGTTAGTGTCCTAACAAGAGCTGACAGGCTTCCTGTTAAACAGACTCCACAAAACTCATGTGCGGTTGGAATTGCTTAATCTTGGTTGTCTGTTGCTTACCCCCCATTACTAATTACTAATTTGTCATTTAGCAGTTGCTTTTATCCTGTGTGACTTGTAGTAGGCTTACGCTCACTATTCATTCCCATTCCCTGTCTACCTGAAATCAAATAATGGCCATCAATGACACTTATCTGTGAATTAGAATCTCATCACAGTGTACAACGGGTATTGGTTTGAAGCTTGCTTAAACCGTGTTTCAATACTTAAAAGGGATAGTTCACCCAAAAATGAAAATTAATTACTCACAGTAATTACTCAGTCGTTAATTACTCACCCTCATGTTGTTCCAAATCCTTCATTCATCTTTGGAACACAAATTAAGCTATTATTCATGAAATTCAACTGACACATTCAAGGCCCAGAAAGGTAGTAAGGACATTGTTAAAATTGTCCCTGTGACATCAGTGGTTCCCAAGATGAATGAAGGTCTTACGGGTTTGGAACAACATGAGGGTGAGTAATTGACAGAATTTCATTTTTGGGTGAACTATCCCTTTAAAGATGTATTTTTACATTATCTGAAACTAGGGCTGGACGATATGGCCAAAATTGATATCACGATATATTTCTTAATTTCGGTCGATACGATATAATTCCGATATCGATATGACCACTATTTATCTGAAATAGAAATCTTTTGTAACATTATAAATGCCTTTATCATCACTTTTGATCAATTTTAAGCATCCTTGCTAAATAAAAGTATTAATTTCTATAATATCTTTCCCAAAAATTAATAAAAATTATACTGAATGGAATAGTGTATAATGTTACAAAAGCTTTTTATTTCAGATAAATGCTGATCTTTGGATCTTTCTATTCATCAAAGAACCCTGAAAAAAAAATGTACTCAACTGTTTTAAATATTGATAATCAGCAAATCAGCATATTAGAATGATTTCTGAAGATCATGTGACACTGAAGACTGGAGTAATGATGCTGAAAATTCAGCTATGTATGATCACAGGAATAAATTACATTTGAAAATCTATTCAAATAGAAAGCAATTTTAAATAGTAAAAATATTTCAAAATTTTACTGTTTTTGATTTACTTTAAATGCAGCCTTGGTGAGCAGAAGAGAATTCTTAAAAAAAAAAAAAA
>NW_015549612.1:685449-693009 GCF_001515605.1 Sinocyclocheilus anshuiensis
CGATACATATTGATATTGAATTATTGTCCAGCCCTATCTGAAACTAAAAACGGTGGTGTTATTTTACAGATTGCATGATGAGATGGTAAAAATAATGAGCTTAATTGAACAAATGTTGTCAAGCATATAAATAACATAATCAGTGGTTCAGACAATGAATTAATTGGGGTTTTGTGTGGTCACATTGTTGCAGAAGGTTATATTAAGCAATCTGATGATTTTGTTGTTGTGTTCTTTGTAATCTGCAGTAATCTGTGTTCCACTGTTTACATTTTCTGTTCCCTCTGGCGCATGTGATGTCTTTGCCCCAAATAGGACTCTAAAGGTTAAAATTTAGCCACTGTCTGACCTGAATTCAATTGTAACCAGCATCCTGTGACTGTTTATTGTATTGTTTAAGAGTCTTGTGTGTTTGTGTAGTGGTAATATGGACTGTAATGTTTTCATCCGCTCATAATGGTAGTCCACTAATGAGGCTACAGCTGAAGGGGAGCTTGGGGGCACTAAACATGTCTGCTTCCCTTTGTTTGCCTTTAATTATGTACATGTCACAGCTCGTGAGATCTCTGACAAGTGGTAGGACAGCAGCTTAACACCCCTCATCTCCACCATATTCTCTGTTTCTTTTCATCCTCGCGTCTTGTTTTCTCACGTCCTTTATATTAGGATTGAATCTTGAGGCGTTGATCTAGACTTCTAAGGCCAGTCTAGTTGTTTTTATACTGTTGTTGTCTTTTTGATGCTCTCCGATTGTCATGACTTGATCTTCTTAACGATCCTTATGTCCTTCAGGTTGATTTTGAACTGCTTGAAGGAGAGTATGCCTGGTTTCACATACATCAGAGAGGGTGAAGAAACAAATGTGGCTGCTGAGTGGTCTGAAATTGTTGTTTTATCATTTATTAATCTAGCGTCAGTTGTGTGAAGCACTGCCCACTTAACATAACAAGCAGCTTCTGTTCGTCAACATGGTGTGGTCAACTGGTTGCAAAATCTGTGTAGGGAAACCAAGTGAAATTTAAACTAATTCATAAAAATCCTATTTTTGGTGTATTGTTGACTGGTCTCTGCTCTTTGCCCTTTTCTCCATCCCCTCTTTGAAGTCCCTGCAGCGGCATGGGTCTAGTATTCACCAAATAAGTTGTGACATGAGCTGTTCTTGTTATGTTAACACCCAGAGTCCAACTGGAGTATCTAGCCTGCAGAGCCCAAACGCAGATTAACACACTAATCTAACCTACAGGCTTAAGGATGGAGGGTCACTTTAACTATCAGCAGTGCCGATTCAGATTCAGTACTCAGCACATGCTTCAGCTAAGGGTAGCTCTTCATTATCATTGGTTCAGATTACAACCACATATCCACCTGCTCAAGCATTAACTGCTGATTAGATTAAAATGGGAGGGAGTGATTTTCTACATAGGGTTGAAAAGCTGTTAAAGGAATGTTCTGGATACAACAAGTTCAGCACAATCGATCACATTTGTTGCATTTTGTATTTCATCAGTGATGTAAATCCCATGTGCGTTTCTGATACATCAACAGAAGTCGTCACCCACCCGGTGTCAGGTAAAGATATAGCATCTCTTGTTTTTATCATCAGATATTACAAATGTGTGCAGACAACTAAAAGGAAATGAGCTGATGGCCTGCGGATTCAAGGCAGCAATCTGATGGACTACCTGCTCAGCTCCATGTAAATAAGGAAGCTACCTCTCTTCTCAGCATGCTTACGAGGATATCATACAAAGGTTACTTACTGCCACTACTCCATTATTACAATGTAGTTGAAAGACTGGATATATGGTTAGTAAGTGATTCTATCACATTAGTTCCATGTTTATGACATGTATTTGCCATGTTTACATCCGTTAGGCTATAAAAAAGTGGGATGAATTGAACTTATTATATTATTATATTATGCTAAAAACTTAGCTCATTTAGTTCCCATTCCTTTACTTCCATTCATCCTATTTGCATTTTTATATGATGGATTCAGCACATTGAAGATTAAAGGGTGAAAATGTTCTACTAGACTGGATCTACTGCATTAAGATTTGTTGTGTTAATCATCAGTGTGTTCCATTTAGCTAATGTGGTATTTCAAGTGAAGCAAAATGATCTAATATTAAGATTTCAATTAAAAGTATTTAAAAAAAATATTTTTGTTTACCTGAGGAAAAACTGGAATGAAAAGTAAATACACATTTGCAGAAAAACATGTCAATGACCTTATAATACATTCACTGCATACAAAAGCACGAAGCGCACCAAGTACATTCTGCTCATTTTATTAAGCAGAGCAATTCTCAGAACGCCTCGCGACAGGCACTTCTTCCGATTGACCAGAGGAGCGCTGTGGCGCTGTCCACAGCCAAATGATCCGAGCTGACGACCTGATAGCCTTCACCAAACAATTAAGAGATATTTCTGTTAGTGTCGTTTCAAGAAATATCCTTTAATTGTAAGGTGAAGGTTATCATTCTTCATCCTATATAGAGAAAAATGTCAGAAAAGTATGCAGGAACATTTCTGCAAGAAACGTTGACTTGAGTCCCATTTACGCGTTTTTTTCAATACCTAACGGAGATAAAGAATTCGTTCCATGAGCTGCCACAATCGTTCAAACGACTCACCTTATCTTTATAATGTTTACCTATTGTAAAAATGCGTATACCTACGCCATATTATAGATTCGACGCTAGTCAGTCATTCACTATTCACAGTCATTCAGTCTCAAGCACCCACTTGTTTTCCTTCGTTCCGTGGTTGCTACAGACTCCGTTTCTTTTCTTTTTCAGGGTGCTAGCGGGGTCTATAGATAGTACCAGGCAAAATATCCACCGATAAACGGAGCGCCCGCGGTCGCTCTTCTCACTTCTGGAGTCGCTGTCAGCGCGGCGAACTTCTGTGGAGAATCTGAACCGTCCGTATCAGCAACTTTTCTTTCCCTCCAGCAGCCCTGAGTTTAAAACCAGCTAGGGTTTGTGCCTCTCATTTGAAAAACATAGTTTAGTACTGAATGTTTGAGGAGATTGTCCCGAACTTCATGCGCCACTCCGCTGTGGCGACTCTCTCCGGCGAGCGCAGACTTAATTTCTCCTTGGTTTTACCGTACCGTTCCGATCTTTCGATTCTTCGGTCACGTGGTGGGGCGAAACGCGAAAGACTGCGAGCTTTGAGAGAAAGTGAGTGAGGAAGAGAGAGGGGTGGGGGTTGGGGGGGTCTCTCTCTGCGCTGCAGTTAGCAGTATCCAAACCACACTGAGAGCTGCAGCGCGCGGACCCGTTGCGTTGCCTCTGACCGTGGTACTCCCGTCGTTTCCCTTGCTCTCCTACCCCTCCTTTTCTGCTTTCCTTCCCTTGAGAGCTTCTTTTTCTCACCGCGAATATCCTTTCTCACTTTCAATTTGAATAGATCTCGGAGAAAGATAGAAGTGACGCATCCTTGATCTCCTCCACAGCGGTCGTTCTCGCGCACGCTCTTTTTCTCTCTGGAACTGGATTTTTGAAACGACGTGGACGCGTGGATGATACACCGGGGCGAGAACTGGAGATGGAGTTGCTCGTGATCAGCCTCTCCTTATGGATCCTGCAGTGCCGCTCAGCTCGCGCGGACTCCATTATCCACATCGGTAAGCACGGTCTCGGACAGACGCCGCTGAATCACGGATGGCTTTCTTCAGTGCATCGTATTTTAAAGTCGGAAGCGTGCAGATTGGACTTCATAGAAGGCGTATTCGCTCCCCTGAACTGTTTGACATTTGATAACGGCTTTAACTTGCCAGGAAACATTAGCAAACAGGTCCACAAAGTGCATTTCAGGTGGCGCTGAACGCGTAGGCTTCACGAATGATTTTAGATACACGTATAAGCAAATTGAGACGGCTATTCTCGGTCTGTTTCAGGGTTAACTCCAGTCCACCCCTCCCCAGCCTTAAGCCTGAACTTTCTGTTGAACGTGACGGAAATTTTAATTTCGTTCATTGAGGTACTGAGCGCGTGACAAGTCTCTTCCCGTGACCGCTTGGCGTTTCTTAACAGAACTTCTACTTGTTCTGATGCCTTCTTAGTTTAGATAGTATAATATTTATCTCAAACGCTTTTGTTTTATCAGTCGTTTGTGTTAGTGAGCTTGGCAGCCTTGTGTCAGTATGCAGCATTCAGCCCTCTTTAGTTACTTATGATGGGAACGAAATTGTATTGCTTTCTGACTCCAGTTTAGGCGCAAAACACCCATAAATATGTTACTTGCAGAAATGTGATCGTATTAGGCTAAATAACACTGGTTCATGCCATATTCTAATGCGTAAAGCGTTGTAAATCTAGTGCTCTTCTGTTGGTAGGGAACCTCTCTTTTGTATGCAGTGGATGTTGTACGCAGGATCACTCAAAATTGGATTTGAAGCTTAGTTTTAAAGAAGGATGATGTTAAGTCCCAAAGTTGAAGCATAGACTCTACTGTAAGACAGATTCGCACTTCAAGAGAATGAACATTTACTGCAGTTATCTAATGCTCTGACTTCTTGTTAGTTACCAGTTAGTCTATGTATATAATTCTTCTCAGGCTTTTATTGCTACACTACTTAATTAGGTCTAAATGGTTTGATTTAATGGTTTATCCTTGGTGTAGATTATAACTTTTCCCTGGGTATAGGTGGTTTTAGGTAGTGGATAATAATCTTCTAGTTGTGTTCTGTATAGTCACATGAGGTGAACTGATTTTTGTTGTCTACATGTTATTCAAAAATACATTACATTTAAAAGTATTAAAAAATATTCGAAAAACATTTATCTGCCAAACAAAGTCAGCATGGTTTAACCAAAATAAAGAAAGAAAACCATAACACATAGAGGACACTTATGATTTTATTTTGAATTTATGAAAAGACTATGAAAAGAAAGTGGAGTGAGTTAAAGAAATCATCTTGATATTAATGACTTAAAATGTTGGGATATTTGTTAAAAAAATACCTTGCATGGACATATTTAAAGTGCAAGGAAAGTATTTTAGCATTTCTTCTTCGTCTTTAGTTTTGTAGAAAATGATGTAAATGTTTTTTTTTCATACAGTAAATTTATGAATCCAGCACAAATACAAAGATTGTATGCTGTATAAGAAATTTGCACACGTTTTAGACTAGATTTTGAAAGGATTTCTCCTTTTTATAACTTTAAACATCCTTATTTGTCTTTGACCTGCATGTGTTGGCGAAAATGAGCGCACTTTTGTTGCCTCAGTGCATGGCATGAGGCCTCAGCAGCTGTTTGTTGATGGCTAGCTGTGTATGTAAATAAATAAAGCCCCATTTGCTTCTCCTACACCTTTGGCACTTCAAGCCGGCTGCTCTGTACATTTTATCACTGTCGCCTTGATCTCAATACGTCATATCATCAGTGGGTCACTGTTTATAGTCCTGCACAAATCAGCCGTATTGATTGCGTCCAGACACGTTCTGATTTAATACTGGGCTGTATTTCCAAGTGTCAAAGACTTGTTAGTGAAACAGCACTTTATGGGTTACTCAGTCATGTGAAGTCAACATTTAAATTGCTCTGTGCAGTATTATGTCTAGGATTAATCCGTAAACAGCTGAATGAAAAAATTACCCTGCTTAGTACATGGCCCACTGGAATACGTGAATCTGATAGGTCAATTGTGGCATAGAAGAGTAAAATATTTTTTTATAATGACCTCTAAACTGGAAATTTCACCATTGACCATGGCAACAGATCAGCGCTCTCGTGTCATTTCTGGTCTCTCTCTTTTCATATCAGTGCAGCTTTGGCAGCATCTTGCAATTCGAAACATTTGGATTGCAAATGAATAGTTTTTAAATTAATATTGTAATATTGCATCAGTGGATGTCTTGTTCCTAAGCCGGTTGTTTTCATTTGTGGAAGCTTTAAGCTAATCTACCAGTAAGATATTAAAAAACTTTTCTCAAATCAATACTTCATATCCAGTTGTTTATTTATTTTGTAAGTAGCTGTGCAATAAGAGCATAATCCCTTACTTCATTAATTTTTCCATTTCATTGATCTGTCTTGGATATTTTGTATGACCTGTCCACTTGTTATGCCTTTCAAGGACACAGCAAACTCCAGCAACATATAAAAACAGCTCATATTTATAACTGATGCACCTTGTCACGTATAAGATCCCCTTGACATAAAAGATCTTCCTGTAGGCTTACAACCCACTGTGTTTCCACAGATTGCAAAACGCCCTTGACAAATTAGGGATGCGTATAGAATATTTACAGCACTTCCAGCACGTGCGCTCTCCATGGTGCTGAACTCGCTCCTGAAATGCCGTTGGCTATTGACAGGTGAGGAAGTTGCTGTAAATTGTATCTGATGGTTATACGCTGCGTTCTCGGTAACCTCAATGGGTATAATATCGTTTCAACAGTTTGACCGACATGATGAATCTGCGTTCCCTTCATTTTTACCCCTTAAATGGATATGAAAGTTTGGAATGACTTGAATGATGTGTTAAAAACGAACATTCTGTTTCATCCAACAGGAGCTATTTTTGAACAGAACGCCATACGGGATGACGAGGTTTTTCAGCTTGCCATTTCAGACCTGAGTTTGAACGACGACATCCTCCAGAGTGAGAGGATTACCCATTCTATCAAACTTATCGAGCCCAACAACCCCTTCCAGGCTGTACAGGAAGGTGAGTGAGTGACTGGTATCTCTCAGCAATCGATTAACCACGCCGTTCTACTTTATCTTTATGTCCGATCTGTTTGCTCGAGCAGTTACCCGATATCTCCAGACCTTCTTGTGAGGCTCTAACGTCAGCAAGTAGAATAGCTGCAGGTGTGGGATTTCCATAAGTGTTGGTTTCCTCCTCTCAGTCTATTTCTATTTGAAAATCTTCTTTTCCTATCAAACAAAATAATGTGTTGTCAGTGTGTTCTGATGATGAAACTAAGTAGCTAAATTAGGCACCTCTTGGAATCAGAATCCAGTGCAAGAATAGCCATGTGGAAATGTGCTGAGGACAGATGTGGTAACATGCTGAGTGTGTTTGTGTCGCACAGGCAAGCTGGATCATCAGTGCCGCTCACAGACATTGATGTATGAATGTAGTACAACTTGATTTATGTTATCAAGCATGAAGGCCAGCTGTCATCATCTGTCCAGTTCAGACATTTTCATTGCTTTCCTCATATGAGCAAATCCTCAGTTTGATCGTGGCTACCTGATATGAGCCGTTATTATCACGACTAACTTCTCTCATATTCAGGGACGTGCACACAGACAGTTTGAGGGGCAGGGGCTCAAGTGGAAAAAAGGGCGCTTCTCATATTTATTAAATTTTTTTCTAAACAAAACGTTAAATATATTAGGGGTGTGTGATATTGACAAAAAATATCTAAATATTTTTTGGGATTTTATCGATAACGATAATTAGATTATATTTTGCTGAGTGTGTTATTGTGCTGATATCTTAATCAGTGGACAGCTGACTCCTAAAGTTTTTGATATTCTGCATATTCTGTGTGGTGATCAGTTCACAGCAGTGATAGAAATTAATCTTTTCCAA
>NW_015549612.1:693392-696192 GCF_001515605.1 Sinocyclocheilus anshuiensis
TGGCATTTAGATGCATTTACACACTGTTTAATGCAGGATATGAATGCATTTAACCTGCAGTTACAAATGCATTAATAGTGTTTTGATATTTTAAACATAAAATGTTGAATACTGATATTTGAAATTATTAAAAAATGAAAAAATGAAAAGATACTTTATATGTGAAATTAAAACTGCCAGTAGGTGGCAGCAAGTCACTGTTAATAAGTGAGTAATTGCGATTGAAGCGAATCATTTAAACGGTTGATTCATTCAGGAACAAAACAGCTCATGTCAGAGACACAAATTGGAATTATATTTGTTGGCGAAATAGCAAAAACAGTCAATATTGTGTCTAAAACGTAAGTGTCTTAATATTAAATTCTTGTTTATTGAACTGCTGTATAAAATCAATATCATATTTGTAATCATGCTGCTTTTTGGTGCAAAAAACGTCAGTCTTCGTGTGATACTGATTAACTATATGCAATGATATAAATAAATATATAAATTTCTGCCCACATATCTTGAATTTTGTGATCATTCTAAATGCATTTTAATAAACTGAATCATGCAGTGAAAGAACGCGCACTCATCTAACCTACTAGACTTCCTATTGCCTTAGCTAAATTTGAGCTAACTTACATGGTAGCTCTCTCATGAGTCATGGATGTTAACAAGACAAATTAACTATATTTGCCTTTTGTCTTTTGGATAATTAGCTGTAAATTGGAGGCACAGGTAGCTTAGTCTTTTGTTCATCACCACTCACATCCACACCAAGACAAACAGAACTGGAAAGGGAGGGGGCCTTCATTTCTGTGGCTCTCTGTCTGTGACTGTGATGTGATGTGATGATCAATGTGTGCTACACAGTCTATGGTGCTACACTGCTGTGCTGCGCGGGGACACGGAGGGGGGAAAAGCATTGGAACTCGACGGAGTCTCAACCTTTTTCTGGACCTGACCTGATATTTTGATTTTTTATTTGTTTGACAGGGAAAGCTGTGCGCAAACAGAAACACGCACACATATATACATATATTCATTTATTAAAAAAAAATAAATAAATACAAAATAATAATAATAAAAACCTCCTCCAAAAAAAGGGCACTTTCTCTCGAGGAAGAAAAAGGGCAGGTGCTCAAGCCCCCTTTGATGTCTATGTGTGCACGTGCCTGCTCATATTGCAGAAAGGTTCCAGGGGCCAACTTCATAAAAAGTTGTTACATTTCATAATAATTAAGTTCGTTAGAATGTTCCTATGTGCAGTTACTTCTCAAATATCTTAAGAAGTTCTTGTCAGTTCTCAAAGATGGAAAATAAATTAAACATTAAAAACGAGGTCCCTATTTAAGTTGAAGTTAACTTCAAATAACTTATATGTTATTCAAACATTTAAGTAAGTTATTTACAGTGATTTTAGGAACATTAATTTTAGGAATTCCAATTATTTATTAGTTTTCTTTTTAGAACTATGTTAAAAAAGCTAAGAACATTCTTAAAGTCCCACTGCAGTCACTAATTTTATCCCTTAAAACTCCTCTTTGATGATCAAAATGACATATTTAACTATTTTTTCCCTGTGAAAATAATTTCTTCATGCCTTAAAACAGCTTCCCTCATTTAGTAAACGTGGATATAATATTTACATTAATATGCAAATAAGTCCCTACCTCCACTCAATCACAGCCATATACCCTGTATGTCTGAACCAGAAAATTATTCCAAAGAAGAACACGAAGAGTGAATTATACAGGGTCGTCTCTTCAACATCAGACACGTACAATAATTGATATCATTAGCCTTTGGCTTGATACGTTATCAAGCAGCTAATAACGTGTTGCTAATGTCACACAAACCATGTTCCCGTTCGCCATCTCAGGCAGCTATCTTCTAAAAATCAACATCCTTAGGTAATAACGCTTTGCTAATGATATGAAAAGCCCCTCTCTGCAAGTTGACTGGATTGGTTACATGTTTGTGATGGTAGAAAACGGGCTGTGTCCAACCGAATTTATAAACTATAAAGTTTTTTTTAGCTGAATTAAAAAAAAATGCTCAGCAGTGGTGTTGACTGATGAATTTGCACTTGTTTAATTTTTAAGCATATTAAAACCACCAGATAGACATGTAAACAACATTAAAAACTTGATTTTCACCACAGGAGGTCTTTAAGAAATGTTTTTTGGGAATACATCATTTAAAGATAAAAAATAATAAGTAAATGGATGACAAGAAGAATTTTATTCTTAAAAATGTTTGGTGAATCCTTCCCCAGAGTGTTTAGAAATGACAGAAGGAAAGATTGCCCATCCTGAGGACATAGAGTATTGCGCTTCTGTCTGGTATCCAGGGGTTCTGGGATTGATTAGCTTCCCTGGTTTTGAGTGACAGGTGAGTGGTGATGACCTTTCACTTTGCTCTTTAGCTCACATTCACCCTACTGAGAAGAAACTCACCTGTCAAATACACACACACACACACACACACACACACATATATATATATATATATATATAAAGGCACATTGTAATTAACACACACACACACACACACAGAGAAAAAAACACTTAATCTCCTCTATCAGCAAAACACATGCGCTTTTGGCAAAGCATAGTTCTAGCCTTTTACCTACCAGTCAATAAAATGACTTCAGATCCTGTATGTGGACAGATGACACACAGCAGGAGTTTGTGGCTCGAGTGTGTATTGTAAGGACCCAACTGTGTGTTTATCTCACCTGCATTTTTTTGCCAGTATGGGCATTACATCTAATTACTCATTACAGCTATGTGACCCCCCCCCCCCAACCACAGGT
>NW_015549612.1:696248-707718 GCF_001515605.1 Sinocyclocheilus anshuiensis
CATTATACAAATTTGTGTCCTCATATGTCACAAAAACATGCGCGCACACACACACACACACACGACACACCAAATCATTCAACCGCACAGACACCTTCCATAGTAGGTAAGTGTGCTAGTGCAGAGATGTGTGTGTTTTTATGAACAGTGCTACTGCATGACAATGAACCAGTGCAGTTTTTTTTGGTGAGAGACAATAATGCAAGATAGCAGATTCCTGTTGTGACGAGTCAAGCTAATGTTCAAGAGGCAAATGTGGCCTTGTTGTGTCCTGCTGTGCTTTTTGGGGAAAAAGTGCTGATGTGGAGAAATAGAGTCACCTGAAGGGGAAATTGCTTGAGAAGTGTCACGTCCTGTGTGAAAACAACTTTTAGCGAGTCCTCTGAATGGCTCTTTTTGTTTCTTTTCATCTCTTCTCACCCCTTCAGCTTTTTTTCTCGCCTGCTAAGCCTTTCTAAACCCCTTCCAAATCTGTTTGGCTTCTAGGCTGCAGGAAATAGGAATGGTCATCCTGGATGCTGTCAGATCTTTCTTTGCTCGAAAGGTTTGACTCTCCCCTCTTGTAAAGGTGACGGATTTTCTTCTTAATTCTTACTCTGTCTCCTCCTCTTTCATCTTGTCTGTGGTGCTTTCTTTTTTATAAGTCAATAAGGACACTCTTCATCCTCTAAAAGGGCTTAGACTGCTTATCAAAATACCTGTTATTTCAAAACATTGCTTATTGGTGGAGAGATCTTCTAAATTGAACAGGTCCGGAAAAATGAATACTCCTAAAAGCATCTTTATGAGGTTGATGATGGTTATGTCATATTAGGATTGTGAGGGTAAATAATGTAACAATTGATACAAGACTGCTAAATATCACAGATCAAATCTGGTCACATTTCTTCATTCTGGTAAAATACAGGATTATCAAAGTGGGCTTTTAGTACAGTCTCTGGCAAAATTGCACTCACTTCTCATGACAGTTGCTTAGAGCAGCTTTGTACAAGTCTGTAATTCTAAGCTTTTAGACATTTTTTTTCAGCTTCAAACACATTTTTAAGGTTTCTTCAGAAAAAGACCAGGGCGTTTTTTTCATAAATGACTGGCTGCTTGACTGTGCATCTGAGAGAGTCTGTGGAAAAATGTGTGTGAATATAACTTACATTTATTTGGCATATTTTAGTTATTTTTTTCAATGGTAATTTAATCAAATTTTGCTATTTTTTTTGTCAAGACATGTGAAGGTCTCTTTTCCACCTCAGAGTAAAAATAAAAAAAAAGTATTACATGTTAGAATTAAAAACACATTGGGCCTCATTCATGAAACACGAGCAGAACGAATTTTTGTGTAAATCGTTCGTAAAAAGCCGTTCCGACGTAAATTTTCGGATTCATGAAAGTTCGTATTTTCAAAATGTTAGTTGGTACGAAAGAAATTTACACCTGCTCCCTACCAAGTGTAAATGGTGCTTAAAATGAGATACTAGTAATATGTTACTGCCATGGATATTTCAAATCATAGCAACCAAAGCATCTCTCAGGCTCAGCTAGAAAAACGCTGTGCCACCAAAGCGTCCTCCAGCACAACCAGCTGGCCGTTTTCAGAAGAGCGCCTGACATTTTTCAGCTGGCTAAATCCACTGCGTTCCTGGACACGCAATTTGCGTAGCTGTAATTATAGGCGGGGATTATGCTAATTGTGAATGAGCGCACATGAGCGCCCTATTTACGAATGATTGGAATTCATTAACATACACATGTTTAACTATCAAATCTGATGTGTACGAAGTGTTTGTGAATTCAGAGGAGAGTGTTCGGGAAGGTCTGTTTTATGCGCAAATTACTCAGAATTTACTCCTATATTTACGAATGTTTCATGAATGAGGCCCATTGTGTGTATTTATTGGCACAGTTAAGTTAAAGTTTCAATTGTGAGATATGAATTTGCACGTCAGATATAAATTTGTGAAATTTTTCTCAATTTTGAGAAATAATTTAGCTACTGTGAGGAATAAAGTCACAATTTTGAGAAATAAATTTGCAGTTGTGAGGGAAAAAGCTGCAAATTGAAAGAACAGTCACAATTGTTAGATATGCATTAAGTCCTGTGCAATTTTGAGGAATAAAGTCGTAATTTAAAAAATAATAACAATTGTTAGGTATTCAGTAAAGTCGCAAATCCAAGGAGTAAATTTGCAATTAAAAAAAAAAAAAAAAAAATCCCAATTTTTAGATATGCAGCAAAGTTGCAATTTCCAGGAACGAGGCGAAAACGAAGTTTCATAAAAACCTGTCTTCACACACACATTATTTCTTTCATATTCACACAGATAAATTCAAATGACACCTACAAAATTCCTTGGTCCCTGAACTATTAGAGATAAGTTTCCCAGGCAGCTGTACAAAAACGGTGCATGGGTCCCTGTTCTCTCTCTCTCTCACTCTCCTGCGCTTTCACTGTCTCTTATCTAAAGCTGAGTCAGGAGGTGGTCTTAGTTGGCAATTCACATTCTGACGTGCCCTTTCAAAATGGCAGCTTGTCTACTCTGGGTCCCCAGTGAAGCTACGGCCAGTGTCTCATATTAATGAGATCCAAAATGGCTACTGCAAGGATCTCAGTTTCATTTCTAATGTAGCGTGAGCCTCAAATCCCTGGGCATCTCATTCATATCAGATCTCAAATGTCTGTAGCCTCAGAGGGGGAACACTATATTCTCTATGACAACAATGACAAGGTTCATTATGGTTCCTAATAATCAGAGCTGTTGTTTGTAATAGCATGTACTCTCTAAGGGAGAGCAATGCTTTGCAATGGCATTAAATGTATCCTCTTCTCAGTGTAGTGACTTTATGGTTCCACAAGTGCCACTGAAGTCTTTGTTTAACGCTGATGTTAACAACCCCCTTTATATGGTCTACTCTGCTTTAGTTGCCATATTTTTTATCCAGAGCAACTTACATTATATTTTTATGCTACTGAGACATTCCCCTGGAGAAAACTCGAGTAAAGTGCCTTGCTCTATGGTTTCCAAACTGTGGCCAGAAAGCCCTTAGGGGCTAAATGGTTTCCATGGAAAATTTGAGAAAATGAAAAATAGTTTTTATTAAATGTATTTGGTCACACTTTATTGTAACACTCAATTCTTGCCATTAACAAACAATTAACTATGACTTTTGCCTCAATAAACTACTAGTTTGCTGCTTATTAATAGTTAGTAAGGAAGTTGTTAAGTTAAGGTATTGGGTAGGATTAGGGATGTAGAATATGGTCATGCAGAATATGTGCTTTATAAGTACTAATAAACAGCCTATATGTTAATAATCGTCGTGCTAATAAGCAAGTAGTTAATAGTGAGAACTGGTCCCTACACTAAGGTGTTACCATGTATTTTGACAGTAATATATACAGTATATAAAAATGCATGTAGATGTATGAATAATTAAATGAATAAAGTACTGTAAATATTTTTCAGATTCCAGATTTTTTCAGATGACATTTTAATAATGTCATGTTGTTATACCATATCTTGTCTTATACCATGTCTTATGTAGTAAAGCAATTTTTTAGTAAAAATGATTTGTAAATCATTGTTTTAATTATATATATATATATATATATGATTTATGAAAGAAGAGTGAGACAGTGATAATATGAAACAAAAAGATGATATAAAAATTTGTTAAATTATTTAATCGATATCTTTAATAAATATCTTCACATTTTATACAGATTTTTTTCCCAAATTTATTTTCCAAACCTATTTTTTAAGCATCCCTTCGCGAGCCTCTAGGGGTCAGACAGCTGAAACATGTTCAAACAACAGGCAAACAGCAGTGATGGAACAAAAGCATGCTTATGCAATTTAATATTAAATGAAAATAATTTAATTGACCAACAATCATATTACAGAGATTGTTTCATCACTGAATATTGTCACCTTAATGCTCTGTGTTAGATGTTTATGAATGCCCTGGGAATAATTTAAAGCAATGAGTATTAAACACCTGAGCCCACATGCACGTGAGGACAAAGCTCGGGCCTCTTGTGGCATCTGGCACCATGAGTTCTGTGTAACCAGTATGCTTGATTAAAGGACGAATATAGATAGAACCTTGTTTAATTACAGCGAGCTCCGGAGACAGAATGGTTGGTGAGATCCATTCAGGGCCTTAGAGCCTCTCCCATCATTGTCGAGTGACCAGGTTACTGGCCATGAACCGCTCTCGCTTACAGTGAATAAAAAACAACCATCAGATAATTAGCTGCCTGGAGAAAAGAACTGCCTCCATCCCCCTCCCCGTCTGTCTCTCTCACACACTCTGTCTTTAACAACTACAGTATCCTGATATGCTTTCATTAAGCAGATTTGCATTGCATGGTTATTAAGCTAAAAGGATTATAATTGTCTCTCTAGTGGTTTGCTTTGGGTATGAGGAGGTAAAGCTTGCGGATTGAGTCACATATGATTTATCAGACGTTGGGAACGGATGAGAGAGTTAATGGTCAGAGAGTTTGAGCTGCTATGGTAGACCTGATGGAGAACACTCTGTCTTTGAAATTGTCCTTGAAATGACCTTGCAGTGATGCAAGAGTTGAATGAGAGCACAAATGGGCGATGTAAGAAACCAGATGTGGATGTGCGGTTAGGGTTGTTAACTTGTCAGCAAAAGCACTCAGGAAATTACATCATGTCAGTAGCTGTGCTTTCATCCAATTAATTTCTATGAATATTCAGAATATGACAAAAAAATGTTGAATTAAGGTGCGATCACATTTTTCTTTGTTCTGTAAATTTTCACAGTGAAATCCAATAATTTCAGTAAGAATCCATATGATTTGAAATTTTACGCAAGGGCCAGTGTTTTCCCCATGCAGATTTCGCATCAGGTTCAGATGGTCATGCGAATTCGGCACGTTGACCAACAGAAAGCTGCTTGGTTTGAAAATGAAGTTGAAAGTGTGAGCTGTGCTATCCATTATCTATATAATAGATAATGGAGTTTTTTTTTGCCCATGCGCACAGTTTCACAGAAATTTGCTAATGTGACTGCACCAGTGGAGGATCTTATCTTATCGGTTAAAAAAAAGAAAGGTAAATTCTGTAGAAACTGGTGCAAAAATAGACATAGAAAAAGAAATTGAAGACACTGTGGCTCTTTTATTGAGCATGTGGACAAACTTGTTGAGGCAAAGTCACATGACTTTTTTTAAGCGCATCTTTTAGAATTTATTTGGTACCTTTGGCTTCTATTGTAGTTTATCAGTCTTCTTACTGAATATAAATCTACCTCAAGTGAGCGTGTTTATTTATGTGCATTTTGGAAATTTGCACAAATAAAAATTTAAAACGTATGGATGGATACCCACCTATTGTAATAGTGTTGTATATTGTTCTACCAACACAGGCAATGGCATAATGATGTTGAGTTCAGGAACTCCCATAATGCAGTGCTCTTTACAGCTCTGAAGAGAGAAAAACTATAGGACTTTTGGACTGATTCTGAAACTGATTGAGCGTTGTTTTTTTGTCTCTTATAGCAGTGCAGTAGTTTTGAGAGATGCTCTTCTGTTTTTGTCAGCAGGCATTGAATAATGGGCTGCCTGGGTGATTTTTAAATTGATTACATCATATTTCATCATTTTGCCTCACACTGAGGTAACAAGATAATACACTCTGGGTTTTTTTTCGCATGTGTTTTGCTGCATTTGAAACTGTTTATGGACAGGAAAGAGCCTAAATTTGCAAATCTGAGCAGATTGTTCAGACAGCAAAGGGATTTGATAAAACAGAGAGACATTCTTGCATGCAAAGCTACTAAGGAAAGTTTAAACAACTTTGAGCACTTCAAGCTGAAATACTCCACTCATTACAAGTAGAAGTTCAGTGGAAAATCTGATACCCCATGTCTCTGATGGACATTATCAGTAGCAACATGCTGCCCACATCCAAAGCAGAGTGATAAATCTCAATTATTAAACACTTAGCAAGTGTTTTTGGCATGTATACACTACCGTTCAAACTTTTGTGTATTGTTTTTAAAGAAATTCATAGTTTTATTGAAAAAGGATGCATTAAATTGTATGTACATGTATAATATAACAAAATATGAATATTTCAAATAAATCTGTTATTTTTGTTTATTTAAATTAAAATAATTTAATTAAAGAATTCTGGGAAAAAAATGCATCACAGTATCCACAAACATATTAAGCAGTACAACTAGTTCAACATTGATAAGAACATTGGAATGAAGAAGAATCTAAAGAGTCATGTGAGACTGAATAATGGAGTAATGGTTGCAGAAAATTCAGTTTTGCCATCACATAAATAAATTTCAAAATATATTAATTATAAATTACATAATATATAAAATATATTAAAATAGAAAACAGTTCTTTCAAATTATATTAATATTTCACAATATTACTTGGTAAACATTAGGGGTGCTCCGATTGATCGGCTACCGATCACTATCGGCTGATAATCACGTTGGGATGATTGATCGGTGGTCTCTAAAAAGGCCGATTAAAAAAAAAACGATCTCAAGCTGATGTCACATCGTCACTAAAGTTCATAAATTGCATTACTTTTTAATTCTTGCCAGTGTTTAACAATTCAGCAACCGTGCGCTCATGCACACTCGCAGCGCACACACATAATGCCAGGTTCACATTACTCCGTTTGTAGTGCAAACGTGGTGCGTATTTTTTCCACGCTCATGTTAACGGATTAATAAAGCAGCGTACACTGCACACGGCTGCTCATTTCCACACCAAGTCTATTGCCGCTGCAAGCACTGAATTAAAGTAACAGCGCATTGTTTTCAGTAAATATAAACATGGATTGACACGAAAATGTAGTAATTACACCATAAATGCATATTATTAAAGTCTACTGTGTTTGTGACAACGTAAGAAAAGTAGTGTACATGTTTTGTCACTTGCTTGAGCAACTTAATCTATAAGTAAATGCAAAAGTAAAAAGCATTGAATAATGTGTTGCTTATATTTATTGTATTTAAACATGTCTGTGAAAGATTGTATTACTGTACTGTGTAAAAAAAAAAAGAATTGCAATGCTGAAAAAGCATTTTCAGTGACGATGTTTGGATTTGAAATCAAACTAATGGATAAATGTTGTTTTTGTGGTAAACAGCCACGGATCAGTAGCGGACTCCTGTGTGAAAGCTGCTTCTCCTCTCACAAGAGTCACCTAAGAGGGGAATTCCCCTCATTTTCAAAAATGAAATTCAGGCCTTGAATAAATGTCTAAAAATCCTGATTGGAGTATCACAATAAATAGTTATAATGGATACATGTTGTGTTTGTGGTAAACAGCCACAGATCAGTAGCGGACTCCTGTGTGAAAGCTGCTTCTCCTCTCACAAGAGTCACCTAAGAGGGGAATTCCCCTCATTTTCAAAAATGAAATTTAGGCCCTGAATAAATGTCTAAAAATCCTGATTGGAGTATCACAATAAATAGTTATAAATGATAAAAAAGAAGGCTTTAAAAGATCGGTATCGGTGATCGGTATCGGCAGATACTGCTTTCTGTGATCGGCAATCGGTGATCGGCCTCAAAAATCCTGATCGGAGCACCCCTAGTAAGCATTAGAGACTTCTATCCTACCATCCCCAAACTTTTGAACTGTTTGTTTGCACTTAGTTTCCAGTCAAAGCCTGTGGAAAGCACAGGATGCAACTCAAAAACTCAAAGTAGATCCTCAGAATATAGTGTACTAAGTCGAGTTTAGTTCAGATTTGAACGCTGTGCCCTCATTCTTTTAGCTGCTGTTCTACAGATGTTGAGCGGAGTCATTAGAGATATTTCAGCTCTGAACAATGTGATAGTTCCTCTCCAAATGTCACACCAGCTTGGATTTCAACCAGCCGTCCTGATTGGTATATGCTGCTTTAGCCCTGAGCTCCCTGAACTTCTGGACTCAGCTTGGCAAAAGGAGGAGAAATACTCAAAATTGTCAGTGCTGTACCAATTTGTGTCCTCTGTCTTGCATGATGAACAGTGTTATTGGCTACGATTGATTCAGATATGAACACACAGACTTTCTTGTCATAATGAGTGAGCGTGTTTCTCGCTCCTCTCTCTGTCTTCTCTTAATTCAATACGATTTTCACTTTCTATTTAGTGTGCTTAATTGGCATGACAAATAACATTACATTTGCATTACCAAAGCATATTCCCTCTCTCTCTTGTTCTCTCCCTTCCTCCCTCTCTTTCTTCTCTTTTACCTGACACACATTTATATGTCCTGCAGATGCAATACCAGTCTTTAAACTCCAGATTGTCAGAATTTCACAGATTCTATAATTTTCAAGTCAGAAGGAATGCAGTTCCCTAGCGATACTTCACTCGTACTGCGCCTGTTTAAGACGCTTTGGGGAAAAACTCCTTTTTCTCCAATGACTGAAGCCTTTTAATAACGCAGTGTAACTGCACGGCCATTGGTTCGTGCAGTGAATTAAAAACGAACCAATGGCTTGGCAGTGGAGCTGCACCAGACTATAGAATCCGCCAAAGCCCGCCAGAATGGGCGGGGTCATCTGGCTATATAAGCGGCACATCGCCATAGGATCCTCAGATTTCTTCTCCTTCAGCGACGACTAGTTCATCGCTGATCTACGAGACTCGAAGCCTCTCGCCGTAGAATCACCTTCGCAGCGGATCAAGCTGAACCAGCGACCCTCTGCTTGACTGATTCGCCGCTTCTCCGCCGCCTTCAGCGTCGCAGCAGCAGCGGTACCAGCTGATTCCCTGCCGCCATCCGGCGAGCCTAAAAGAGCTTATTTCTAGGTAAGTTCTAAAAGAGCAAAATTTCTAGCGACGTTGTTGCAAATGTCGCGCTGTGAGTGTGGCTTGTGCACGGAATCTTGCACGATGCAGAAGGGCAGTGAGTGCGTCGCCCGTCTGGGCAGCCCCCACGCAGAGACTGCACTTCACTAAGACGGAATGTTTTCGCCGAGAGCATGAGTCTCGCTCTTCTTCACTCGCGGACCGCCTTCATTGAAGGCAGCCCCGTTCTCCCGTTTCTCCTCTCTCAGCGAACCTCGGAGAGAGAAACAGCTGCGTCAGGGAACTAAGCAACTGGTCTGAGTGTTTGTATGCCGGCACTGTACCCGCGTGCTCGCTCTCCCCGCTGCGCTTTGATCCGCCGCAGAAGGGCAGTGAGCCGAGCGCTCACTGAGATAGAATGCTCACTCAGAGCATGAGTCTCGCTCTTCTCCACTCGCAGACCACCTTCATTGAAGACAGCCCTGCTCTTCCGTTTCTCCTCTCGAACTAAGCAACCGGTCTGAGCGTTCGCATGCCGGCACTGTGCTCGCGTGCTCGCTCTCCCCACTGCGCTTTGATCCGCCGCAGAAGGGCAGTGAGCTGCGCGCTCACTGAGACAAAATGCTCACTCAGAGCAAGAATCTCACTTTTCTCCGCTCGCGGACTGCCTTCAATGAGGCAGCCCCGCTCTCCCGTTTCTCCTCTCTCAGCGAGCCTCGGAGAGAGAAACAGCGAAGTCTGGAAGCTAAGCAGCCGGGTCTGAGTGATATCACGCCGACACAGAGCCTGCGTGCTCGCTCTCCCCGCTGCGCTTCGATCCGTGTCTTACACATGAAGATCAGCGCCCCTCTTTACATTGAGCGGCTCTATTTTCCTAGGTTGATCGAAGCAGAACGCTGTCACTGACAGCTTCAAATTGGTGTGTGTATGTCGCTATGGCTGCGCTCACAGAGACGGGCTGCTTTTACCATGAAAGCAGTCTGCCCCTGTTCGTTTGCGGAAGGCGGACCCGCCTCCCCGCTCTCATGTTTCTCTCCTTCCAGTTACCTCGGAGGAAGCAACGGCGAGCTCGCGGGTTGAACGATCAGGCTGAGCAATTCATGCTGGCACACATCATGCGTGCTTGATCTGCCAGTGTGTGTTACACGTGAGGATCAGTGCCCCTCGTTACACCGAGCGGCTTAATCCTCCTAGGCAGATCAAAGCAGGACGTTCGTAGTTTCGCATTTGTGTGTGCGTTGCTGAGCCCCGCCTCCCCCACTCTTGTGTTTCTCTCCTCCCAGTTACTCGGAGGAAGAAATGGAGAACTCGCGGGGATGAGTGATCAGGCATGAGTGATTTAACACCGGCAAGCCCCCGCATGCATCACTCTCCACGCAGCTCTTTGATCTGCCAGTGTGTTTACACGTGAGGATCGGAGCGGAATGCTGTCACCAATGATTCAATATCACTGACAACTTTGTATTTGAATGCGCCTCTTGCCTGGGCCACGCCCACGCTGAGGCTGCGCTCGCTGAGACAGATCACTCTCACTACGAGAGTTCATGTCTCGCTCTGCTTTGCTCGCGGCTCGTCTTCTTCAATGACGGCGACCCCGCCCCCTCCCTCATCCACCACGAGCGGATCTGAGAGAATGTGCGCAGCACTTTTGAGTGTTTACACATAAAGATCATCAGTACTCCTCTTCTATGAGTGGTTTGATCTTTTTAGGCGGATTAAAAGGGGAATGCTGTCACTAATGATTATTATCACTGTCAGCTTCAAATTGGACGCGTCTGGGCCACGCCCACGCTGAGGCAGCGCGCACGTGGGCTGACTGCTCTCGCTATGAGAGCATTAAGTCTAGCGAAGCATTTTTTGAAAGCATTTTCAAAAGAGAGCATGGGTTTTGGGGATAATAAAACGAGGTTATTCACTGCAATTCACTCGAAGACCCCCGTGATTCAGCGGCATAGTTCCCACCTCAGTTAGGGCAAAGATGCGCACGTCCTGCGCTCCGAGGTGATGAATTTGCTGGCGATAGGACCCGTAGAAACGGTTTCCCCAGCTCAAAGCAAGTCAGGCTTCCGCAGCCGCTATTTTCCTCGTCCCCAAAAAGGATGGCAATGGTCACCCATCCTCTCTCAGGCACCTGAACCAAGCCCTTCATGAAATGGCTGTTCAGGATGATTACATTGAAACAGATCCTCTCGCAAGTGTGCCCAGGGGACTGGTTCTTTTCGCTGGGCACTCAGAATGCCTGGGACTCAGGGTCAATTTTGCCAAGAGCGCGCTGTCCCCCAGCCAACAGTTCTCGACTCAGCCCGAAGGAGGGTGGTAGTCGCGCCAGAACGTGCACTGGCCATTCAGCAGCTCGTGGCCTCATTCAAAGTTGGAGCCCCTCTCAAGGCATTTCAGAAGATGCTGGGCCTCATGGCCTCCGTGTCTCCGGTACTTCAGCTGGGCCTGCTTCGCATGCGGCCCCTTCAGTGCTGGGTGAAACCGCGAGTTCCGTCACACGCCTGCCGTCTCGGAACAGAACGATATGGCACCCCCAGCCCGAATTGTGGGTTCTGCACCTCTGGCCTGTATGGCCCGCGGCGCAGACCCAATTTCCTGCGACATATCTCTGATATTGTCCTTCCTGCAGGAGCTGTGGGATAAGGGTCATTCCCCATCCACGCTCAAGGTCTATGTAGCAGCCATAGCCGC